>NC_063205.1:7928814-8018814 GCF_017589495.1 Alosa alosa
CATATGTGGCCTTGCCCTTTAATTTCCTTGACATGTGTAAGTCGCTTTGGGTGAAAGTGAAATGAATAAATGCAAATGTAAACTTTAAAACTCATTTGTAAATGTGTTGCAAGGCATAAAACATCCTTACTTTAGACAAGCTCACAATATATAATTAACTAACCACTTGTAACTCCTGAGTTAATCATGAATTATAGTATTAGGAAGTGATTTGTAAAATATGTATCCTCACCCTAACTAATCATTAGTGAATGTGTATGTAACAACTGTTAAATAATGGAAATATTACTTCATCAAAAACATATTATTGCATCATTTATTAAGCATCAACAATAATGTATAATCATCAAAGACTCACTCCAACCACAGACTGTTCACTCCACTCCCCTCCGGGAGGCGTTACAGGTCTTTCCGCACCCGAACCAGCAGGTTCAGAGGAAGCTTCTTTCCTGCGGCTGTCACCCTACTAAACTCTAGCTCTGCATCCAGGTGACATCTGGGCACCTAACCCCTCACTGCTCCCCGAGCGCCGCCGTTGAAGCAGGCAGCTCACTGCGCCGGGATTAGTGTGTGCTTCACCTCACTGTGTTCACTGTGTGCTGAGTGTGTTTCACTAATTCACCGATTGGGTTAAATGCAGAGACCAAATTTCCCTCACGGGATCAAAAAAGTATATATACTTATACATCCAACGAACTAAGCCCCCATCACCAACCACCCCGCCCCAGGCTGATGCCTCCTTGCCTGTGCCTGTTGAGGCCTTGACAGGGACAACAAGGAGGCGGACATCCCCCAGCACCCCCACAACTGCACTACCCTATCCCATCCATAGTGTCTATTTATTTACAAATGTACATACTGTAATTACACTTATACATAGCCATATTCTACTGCTATTCATCCTGCACACTTATTATTAATACTATTGTAATGTTACTGTTTCTGCACTACAATGGTACTGTTACCACACTGCACATTGCTGTACATAGCCTACTGTACATATCTGTTTATATGGTTCATACTAATTATCCATATTTATTCAGTTTGTCTGTAATATATTCTGTTAATACACTGCATATATCTATACTGTTCTTACTACTACTATAATGGTACTACCACTACATTGCACATATCTGTACATGACATGTTGTTCACACATTGTTCATATTACATAGCCATATTTATTCTGCTCTTATAAGGTTACTGCTAATACACTGCTCATGCTTACTGTATATTTAATGTATACTACTCTAAACCACCTTCTGAAAACAACTGTATACTACTGTCTACACTGCACTACAGTATATCTTTTGTCCTGTCTATGCACCACCTACTTTGTATCACATTGCACTTTTCTGCTTTTTTGCACTTCTGGTTAGACACAAACTGCATTTCGTTGTCTCTGTAATTGTACTCTGCACAATGACAATAAAGTTGAATCTAATCTAATGTAATCTTTTAGAAACTGATCTTAATGCCTTAATTTAAAAAAAAAATCCCATAGAGGTGTCCTTACTTATGCCCCCTGTATTTTTAGGAAGAACATTTATTTATTTACGATACATTATTCATTCACAAAGAAAATTGGTGTCCTTAAATGTTGAAGAATTGAGAATTATTTTGTTAATAAATAAATTAGTTTGTTGTAGGGTGCATGATGATGCTGACCCCAGGGGGGGAGAACAGCACAAACATGGCCTTGGTCAAGAGGGGAGGGCTAAGGAGTCTCTGTTACGTAATATTAACTGGTTGGATGGATCATTGTTATGGGTGGCATCTCCTCATTTCTGTGTGTGTGTGCAGAGATGTAAAAGTCCGGCTTCAGAAAGTAAAAGTCATGCCATGTATTGGTTCTATCTGTGCACTTAACACATTCGATTATTTGTTGATCTACTGTACCTGACCTAGAATCAGCTGATTAAGTGAATGGTTGAAAAAAAAAAACACTTTTACTTTCTGAAGCCTTTACACCTGTGTGTGTGTGTGTGTGTGTGTGTGTGTGTGTGTGTGTGTGTGTGTGTGTGTGTGTGTTCAACTACAGAGAAATTGGGCTTGGGTGGGGCTTGGGTATATTTTTTATGTACATATTTCCTTTGATCAGGTTTGGTTGTAGGTCCTCTACTGTACCACCCTCTCAAATTTCAAGCACAGCAACAGAAACAGGGATGACTGTCCATCTTCCTGATTCCTCAGGGAGATTACAGTGCAGCTCCTACTCCACCCCTGCAATCAAACGTCAGAGTCTTTCTGCTACCCACACCACTGAACTCTTGTCTGACTGACTGAAACTTTTTAACAATGCTATAAGACATTACAGCAGTGTTTGCCATGTTACACAATGCAGCAAGTGTAATAGCTATCTCTCTATATCCCACAATACAGGAAAACCCAAAGACTAGAAACACCCCAAAGACTACTTCCATTTGCAGAGCAATTATTGATATGATTCCTGTAATAATGTAAATCTAATCAACAGAAACAATCACTGTATCAAACACATATAATCAGACCAACTTAATATGGATCAAGATTAATAGCCCCCCTATCAGCCAATCAGAAAAGAGTATCTCTTGTCTCCAGGAATTATTTGACTCCTGACCAACTGAGTTATCTGGCCAAAAATCCTTCTGGTAAGTTGGAGGCGACAAATATAGTTTGGACAAATGGACAAATGCAGTTTGACAGTGCTGCAGGAGCTGAACTGAGATACCCTGTTAAGCATTATGCAAAAGTGCAACAGGCTTTCTCACTGTAACAATGAACAATAGACAATCTCAGAGGACAATGTGACTGCAGCTGCTCTGGGAGCTAAACAGGAAGTGTGTATTTATTGAAGCTTTTGTTGGTGGCTGCAGCCCCTAAACCTCTAAGTGTTTTTAATGTACGTGCTCATCACCTTTGAATGTAGGTTCTCTAGCACTCAAATCAAATGTCAAGTACAGCATCAGACACAGCATGATGGTCTATCTTACTCAGGCTTTGGGAATGATACTCCAGGTACTTCACTCCTGTTGTTTGGGTCTCGATACTATCAATATATCGATACTAGTCTATATTATCACAAACAGCTAAGTATTCATGCATTTGTTTAAACACAGATGTACGGCTACTCTCCTATAGCGTTCATTGACTGTGGTTTGCGCTGCATTCGTTAATCGACTTATTAGGCCTTTCCTTCAAGATGGCAACAACAGGAAGACAGCGAAAGTAGGCTAAAAACACACCCTTTGGAAAAAAACATTTTTATAACCTTTCGAAACACTTACAATGTTTATAATACTTCTATTTGTCTGTAGAGAACCTCACAACTGTTTGAACCTGTTAGCTTCTGGAAATAGACCCTAGGTTGGTTTTGCTCTGGAACATTCCGTTAACAATGCTCCAAGAGTTTTTGCACAATATGCCAAGACCATATTCTCATCATTGACAGTTACTGATTTAAAATTCTGAGAATGGCCCAAAGAGAATTTTCAAAGACAAAGCAACTTTTTACATGATAACTGTAATAGTGTAAACCCAGTTGACGTAAACAATCATAGTAGTTATCACAGTAACTTTAATGGACTTGATTTAGATATTTTATCCAGCCAATAACTTTTACTGTTCGGAAAGTTGGAGGTGAGTGACTAGAGTAAAATGGACAAATGCAGTGTGATAGTAGTTCAGGGCAGTCACATAACGGGGTTTCATAAACAACATGTCACATCAGGCCAGTGTAATAGCTTTTCTATCTCTGTGGTAAACAGGAAGTGTGTAATTACTGGAGCTGCTGTCGCTGATGGTGTCCTGGCTGCTGCAGGGGGAGGGCAGTGGGGTGATGGAGAGCGACGCAGGGCAGGACGCCGGCTCCGCGTGCTCCATCAGGCCAGGGAACGCCGCCGCCTCCGACTGCACCCCATCCGGGCTGGGCAAGGCCTGGCACATTAGCGGGTATGGCCTCTTCCAGTGGGAGATCCCAATGGCCACCTGGCCCTCCGGGTCAAATCCTGCAGGGGGGAGAGGGGGGTGAGAAAAATGACTCAAGACTTCACATCCAGTGATTGTCTCTCGGCTCTTTGGGTGTAATGCAAGCGATTCGAGAGAATTGTGATGTAATAGACATATTTCTAATCGCCAGCCAAAGAAATTCCTTTGTAAGGACGAAGCCTCAGACACAAATTGCTTGAGATGAAAATTAAATCTCCACAGACGAACACCACTGTAACCGATTGGATTAAGGGCAACAAGACTGTTCCATTTGAATTCAGTTGTATGAAGCAAGGAGGCTTAAGAGAACTGTCTTCTCACTGCCTGATCGGATGGTGTATGCTGTGTGGACCATAGCTTCCCAATATGCATTGCAGTATTAACTCTCTTTTCTCTCTTTTGACCTAATTGGCTCATGTTGCCCAAATGAACTGGCATGCATCACATCTGCTGTGCACTTGCGTGTCTGTTTTAGAACCACCTTTTAAAAATGATCCACGTGGTCTATTGGACTATCAGCAATATCCCTGGTAGAGTCATCAGAAAAAAAAACTGCCCAGAAAGCTCTCTGAGGAGTGAGAGGCCGCACTGTCCGGCCCTGCTGCCACTTGTGATGCCCTCCACACCAGGGTCACGTCCACACAAGTCAGTACTTTTAAAGAACAGCTCACAGGACTTAACAACCAGTCCGGCCAGCTCATTAGAAACTCCATTATTTCTTTTTCTTTCTTCCTGCGCTCAAACAGAATAATAGCTCCATGTTGACCTTACTTACCCACTGCTGACAAAACTACTCTACACCACAGACATGCCTTTTTAATCATTACGCCAGCGAGGGCATTGATTCCTTTAGAAGCCCCAGCATTGTGAAAGCCCATTGATCCCCCCCCTTCCCTTTACTCAAAGCAGGGGGAACATTTTAAGGAACCTTCTGTATATCTTAAAATAGATCGATCTCTGCTGAGTACAAGGATTGGCTTTAATCAGAATCCAGAATGCATCTGCATTCAGCCGGTACCTAAATCTGACTGTGCTCTAGCTTTTCCATTTGAGCGCATAGTGCACTGTGGTTGACTGTCAAGTCTGTGCCTCAGTAATGAATAATGTGACCAATTATGATACAGATGTGCAATTATTATTCTGGCCTTTCAAATTAAACTTCAAAGTACATGACAGATTGGTTTCTACAGACTACAACATGTGTAAGTGGGAACATCAATCACCAATCACTTTTAGGAAGTTAGGGTTGGGTAAACCTTACTGTAAATCAAGCATTAATCAGCCGAGTACATTTTAAATTGAATTGGTCTGGTCTGTTCACCACCACCCTTCCATTCAGTACATACTCACACTTTCGTCCACCTCTCTTAAAGGAGCTCAGATCTCTTGTGAATGAGCTCACATCTAATAAGTCAGAATCTCCAATGCTTTTGCCACTCACTGTTAGCATGCATGTGGCCTTTTGTGCCAAAACTATTATATCAGAGACAATACAGCATGGACAGCATGTTTCTAACTATTATATCAGAGACAAAACAGCATGGACAGTATGTTTCTCTGAATCATACTCACCAATGGTTATCTGGCTGACACAACTGTAGTAGCTTGTTCCCGTGGATACATTATAGCTGCCGCAGCTTGGCTCACGGTCTGTAGGAGACAAACACACTGTTCTCTTTTTTTCCCAGGCCGGTGACAGACAGGAGACGTCGCCAAGATATTTAACAATCCCTTGGAATTACTCTTGGTTCCCTTCAGAAGAGCCAGATAGGTCACAGCGGGAATCAGACTGACATTTTGACAGGGCAAAGTGATGGTTCTCATGTTCCACTTCAACATCTATGAATGGGAATTGAGGCAGCTGCAAACTGCATACAAAATGACCATTCTCTCTAAGTACTGAGCAGTTCAAAACATGACAGAAGACTTCTCTACTGTAACTTTTTCTTTGTTTAAGTGAATGGTTAAACACAAATGTATCAGGTGAATATCCACAGTTGTGTCTTCTCTTTAAGTCTGTCGTTGACAGAACAATGGTTCTTTTTGGCAGATGTGATCATCACTGTTCTCTGTTCGCTGGCTAAAAACAGTTTCTGGTTCATTTTTAAATAATGCACTGAACAGCAGGAGACTGTCAGAGGTTTTCAGATATAAAATGGGTCTGATTTTTTCTATGTAACACAAATCAAATATTATCTGTGACCCAAAAAACATCAGAACTGCATACGGTCCACATTGACTCTCTGACTGCATGAGTCTTTCAAAAACTGCTGACATGTGGCTTGATCATTACAACACTCTATGTCATTACCAATTTTGATTGATGCAATACAGCCAAGATATGACATCCTGTAGAGGTGTTATGAAAAGTATTGCATTCAGTGAACTCATTGAACATGTTAAACCAAAGATTCTAGAGCGCTCCGCTCCAAGATCTTTGCTTTAAACTGACATACCCCTATTGGGACCCACTTGGCACATGTAGAGGGAACCGCTCCAAAATCTTTGCTTTAAACTGACATACGCCTATTGGGACCCACTTGGCACATGTAGAGGGAACCGCTCCAAGATCTTTGCTTTAAACTGACATACGCCTATTGGGACCCACTTGGCACATGTAGAGCGCTCCGCTCCAAGATCTGACATCCACTTAAACTGACATTGCCCTATTGGGACCCACTTGGCACATGTAGCTCCAAGATCTTGCTTTTAAACTGACATAAGCCTCCCACTTGCTCAAAGGTCTTTGCTTTAAACTGACATACCCTATTGGGATCCACTTGGCACATGTAGAGCTCCACTTGGCACGCTCCAAGATCTTTGATTTAAACTGACATCTTTGCTTTAAACTGACATTGGGATCCACTTGGCACATGTAGGACCCACTTGCTCCGCTCCAAGATCTTTGCTTTAAACTGACATACGCCTATTGGGATCCACTTGGCACATGTAGAGCGCTCCGCTCCAAGATCTTTGCTTTAAACTGACATACGCCTATTGGGACCCACTTGGCACATGTAGAGGGAACCGCTCCAAGATCTTTGCTTTAAACTGACATACGCCTATTGGGACCCACTTGGCACATGTAGAGCGCTCCGCTCCAAGATCTGACATAAACTGACATACGCCTATTGGGACCCACTTGGCACATGTAGAGCGCTCCGCTCCAAGATCTTTGCTTTAAACTGACATACGCCTATTGTGATCCACTTGGCACATGTAGAGCGCTCCGCTCCAAAATCTTTGCTTTAAACTGACATACGCCTATTGGGACCCACTTGGCACATGTAGAGGGAACCGCTCCAAGATCTTTGCTTTAAACTGACATACGCCTATTGGGACCCACTTGGCACATGTAGAGCGCTCCGCTCCAAGATCTGACATACGCCTATTGGGACCCACTTGGCACATGTAGAGCGCTCCGCTCCAAGATCTTTGCTTTAAACTGACATACGCCTATTGGGATCCACTTGGCACATGTAGAGCGCTCCCCTCCAAGATCTTTGCTTTAAACTGACATACGGCTATTGGGATCCACTTGGCACATGTAGAGCACTCCGCTCCAAGATCTTTGCTTTAATAGGCACATGTAGAGGGAACCGTGTCCCTCTGTGTAACCTGAGCGGGATGCTATCTTCCTCCTACCTTATGGTCTAGTGGCCTTTATTGACCAATGAAAGGCTCCAGACTGATTGGTCTCTCAGTCTGTCTGGCACTTGGTAGGTCAAAGAAAAGCAATATTCTCTGTATATGGGCAGGCACTTTGCCCACAATATAAAAGAGTTTGAGAGGGGGTTATGAAGTGACAGGAAAATATTTCTGCTCCTCCCATCGCTTAAGTCATTCACACACACACACACACACACACACAATCCTGTATGTAAGACATACTGTATATGGAGACTGACAGGGCTAGTTGTAGAAACAAGTAGAAAGCTGAAATATTGATTATCCTGGTACTTCGAAACACCCCCAACTCATGTTTACATGGCATTTAAATTACAGTAAACAAATGCAGAACAGAACATGTGCGAGTCTGTGCAATGCAGGTTACCCTCTGTTCATTAATTAGTCTGCTGAATTCATTAAGCATAAAAGCCTAATCAGGAACACATTCTGTCCTGTAGGCTATGTGTATTTGCATCATTTGCAGTTTATCAGAACATTTTATTTTCAGAGGCAACCCCTCATTAGGCGTGTGGCTGTTGTATTAAGTTAGGCTATCCCATCAATAACAATTGACAACTCAAGACTTCCACGACAATCCAGACAGACCCCACCGAACCGCGCCCCAAAACAGGTTTCCGCAGAGGCGTTATCCCCTCACTAAAGCTTCACCTCGAATAGCCAGTGTTCGTTTTAAAATCATATCATGTTCTACTGACAAACCATAAACGACACATACGCCCTATGACCAAATGTTCGTGTTAGTTTTCCGTTAGACTATGCTAATATCTAAAGTATAACGCATGTCAACTTTTTTTTTATAACCCAAGAGAATCCATCTGATAAAGTTGCCAAGCGTAAAGTTGATTACACTACCTTGAGTTGAGCCAGAGGATAACCGTGTCCTGTGCTTTGGGGTTTCGGGGCACACCCGAGTCGATTCATCGTGTATTTCTAGGGATACATTCTCATCCGTATCTGCAGCCGAGTCTAGCTCGCGCACTTTACAGCAGTGCTCCGATGTTCCACTGCACATTCCCGGCTGAATCCTCATGGTCGGGCAACGCTGCAGGATCAGTTGTACATCTGTCCGAGAGCAATCATGCTCCACCATCCTCATAAAACAAGCCGTTTTTCTAAGATAGGAGTCCTGGACACCCAAGCACCCATTCAGATTTCTAGCGCCTGAAAAGTCATGTAAAAAATATAATCAAGATCATAATTATCATTGGTCATGGTCGTATAGTTTAGATGGGCCAAAAGGTGCTCCTCGCTAAGGTTGCTCACGCGGGACACCTCCTCCCATCTGCATCCCTGACTTAGGAGGAGAGGTTTTCGAACAACGTGGTGTCCCTTCACGTGGCTCAGGTGTAAGACATTGCCTAGTTTTAGGGTTATATAATAAGTGCATGATCTCAAATCTTTGACTGTCCCTTTCCTTGGACATCCAATGACTTTTTAAATGCTATGTGATGACATGCAGAAAAGGTAGATGCTGCGCTGCATATGTCAAATCATAGAACTGGGTGATTAATGTGCAGGACTGCCCACAGACCCTCATAGCCTATAGTGCCATGTCCATTTAATGAAATGGAAGAGCCACATCAGCCATTCAGATTGTGTCATTAGCTCAAATGGGGCTGCAGATAGCCTAGTGATGACTAGTTTAATGGTGTCCGTGATCTTATGTAGATGGTAAAACACTTAGCCTCCACGAGGACCTGCCACTGACTAAATGAGCCAATGGGGTGAATAAGGACATTAGTGATTATTCATCAGATGCGCTGCCCTGTCCTTTCTGATGAGACGCCAGAATGGGAACCACTGGGTCCATAGGGGTGTGCCTTGTTTTATTACAATTTGAAAATAAACATATTTGCTATGTAACATATTTGCTATGTAGTAAAATATGCTTACATATTTTACTATTACAGTCAGCAGTCAATAAAAGCATTCACCCGTGTCCATGGCATAGGGTATCTGACATGTATTGATGAGTTGATGAAGTCTAGGCTATTTATCCCCAGTACAAAATGCGGTTGGTCTAATGAAGCAATTGATCTAATGAAGAGACATGACCAATTCCATTGTCACTTTGACTAAGCTATCTGTAACAACCACACCCAGGGTCGGACTGGGAACACACACACACACAAGCCCACCGATACCAAAATCCCCCCGATTCCCCCCCATAAATAACAAACACACATCATGCTGTAGCAACACTTCATAAACTGAACCCAAACATGTAGATTTGGACCTATAGGATATTATAATCACAACAACACGATAATATCACTAATCACACCAAGTGATTTGAGAGGGACAGGATTCAGGGATAGGCTACTAAAGACAGGTTCATCTTCTGTCTGTCTCACTTCATGTTACCCCATGCATTAAACCACATGTCACTGCTTGACTAAATGAAAAATATCGGCTACTGAACATGCATGGAGATCGTCATAGTTGACAGAAATTACCATTTGTGCCAACATGTTGTAGAAACACAACCACAGCCTTTAGGCCTATGTGGTGCAAATCTTCTCCTTTACTTTGGTTAGTCAGCGATTCACATTAACTGTAGGCTATCACCAAAAGTGTATACTAAATGTTTTTGCCCAAGTTTGTGTGCCGTCATCACATTTTGCAAAATTAGGCTACCTTCGTTACTAACCTACCAGTTGATACTTTTTACATGCATCGACTCGCGATTGATTGTGCATACAACTCGGTAACACTCGGTGGAGAGACTTCAGGGCTGCCAACTTTTCAAAAAACCTTGGAGTGAGATTTGGTGGGGCCAACCAAAATTTTGCTGCGGAAATGTTTGTTTGGCTCGTTCAGCATTATACCATACAGTAAAAAAAAGTACATTGGTTCTCAGGTGTAGGGACCAGGGTCCCAGAGTTAAATTAACATTGGTATCAAAGGGATCTAGCCTAATGCTAGGACCATGGGCGATGGAGGCATTCTGAAAGTGGGTGGGACATTTCAGTAGGGGGTATGGGGGTCCTCCCCCAGAAATTTTTTTTTTGGACTAGATGCAATTTCCTTTGGTACATTTTACCAGGTTATTTAGATACTTCTATATAACAAAATAAAGCCAGCCTACGAAATTAATAAAAAGTAAATCATGCATAATTTAAAAATAACTCAATATATAGGCTACTTGGCTACGCAATAAGGTTTCCATTACAGCACTGCGGACGTTCAATGAACGCATGAAAGCGGATACAGTAAATTAAATATCAAACTAAAGCGAAAATGTCATGCTTTTGAAGGCCTACCATTGTGCAGTCTAGCTGTGGTTAGTGACGTGATGCTGTTAATGGGGAGTTTTACATAAACCTATAGGTTATTATTTATTTGGCGTACAAACAGCACTGGTATTTCGCACGGCAATAGTGGGGGGGGTCCAAACTAACAATTTTAAAAAGTGGGTGGGTGTTTTGTAAGAATTTAAGAAATGTTTGTATATTTTAACTTTTAAATGCATCAATCTGGTGCACTTTTAAAAATAAATTCAGAGGTCAGACTTGCTTATTTTTATGGAAATATTTGTGCTGTAGCCTAAGCTATTTTGCACTTCAGAATTATAACCATGCATACACAGGTGGAATAGTTATGGTGATATTGCAATAAGTTCACAACTACAAAAACATATGGTCCATTTCACAGTTCAGAAATGTTCAGCACTCCATGAAATTATGCAGAAGTGGTCACCTGTGTTTTTCAGCTAGTTCATTTAAGATAATATATTGGTCATTGTAATGGCCATAGCCTACAGGCTATTCCTTTTTCAGGATGTACCCATATCTGCATGATGTGAATGTTTGCATATGGCTTATGTCAGGCTTTATATCAATATTTGTGTCTCCTTATTTGATTGTCTTTATATTTTTGCATTAATGTCACTAGAAAGCATGGCAATATAAATATATTCAGTTATCTGTGTAAGTGGGATTGGCTGGAACCTGACAATATAAGAACCATAATAGTGGGATAATCTACTGAGCAATTTACAAAAATGTATGTAGGCCTACTGACAAATAGTTTACATTAGAATACATTATAATTTCGCCCCAATGAGGCTATGTAGAAATGTGTTGCAATTTCAAAAACAGAGGCATGCTTTATATCCTTGTATTCGGTATGGTTTGCGGTTTATTGTGATATTAGGTTTGCCACATGTTGTGTGAAGGGTTAGTGAGATATTACAACCGAGAGTAATGGGTGTGCACTGTGTGCAAAATGCAAATATGATTAGCCTAAATTGCACGTCGGTTCAATGATAATTTTCTCGCGAACCATTTATCACAGCAACTTGGCGCTAATATAATTGGAAAGCTTAGATTCCGCTCGTTCACATGATGTGTGATATCATGTATAGGTTTAGTTTAGTTGAACCTCATCTGCCAGGTATTTGACCTACCACGTTGACACTTCAGCGTGAAAAATACTCAAAGCATAGGCCTACCTGAAGCCGGGGTTAATGCGCCTGGGATGGCTTTTGAAGTAGCATCGCAAATGAGAGAAAATTTAGAAAATTCCACAGACAAGGGGTGCTCTTGAACCCTCTCACCGTCTCTGAAAGCATAACCGTGGCTCAACAGGTAGATCTATAGGCTAAACTCATTTTTCAGGCACCTGACCGACCGGGTTGACACTTCAGCGTGAGAAATCGTGGGTGTGGCGTGTGAGTGTGTGAAACTAATCAAATGCGTGTGTCTCACGGTCAATGCGTGAGAGTTGGCAGCTATGAGACTTCCACTTTCCAAGTTTCACTTTCACTGTCGTTGTGAGCTAAAAGGCTACTATATGGGAAATACTTTGAAGTTCCTTTTGAGTCCAAACATGAATGGGTTTCTTTAACCTATGCTACACTTTTCCACCAAGTTGTGCGAAAATTGTAGGCTACCCGGAGTTTTTTTTATGTTGACAGACAAACCGCACTACAGTAGCCTACATGGTGCAGTAAATGGAAGCTCTTAGCGTGCAACTAACGTCTATAAAAACAATATATTTATGGAATAAAACTAGACACCTCTGATTGCTGTTTAAGGTTAAACTGCGATGATGTGAACACCAGCCAGCGGAGGGCACTTACATAGCCTAGGCTACCATGCATGGACGCGTAGGCTATATTTCCTAAAGGTGTTTGAGTCGTGACTCACTCGGATCTTTCACCCGTGTCTTTAAATTAACCCATGAGTCGCGAGTCTCTAGTATCATTAACTTGGATCAGTTGAGTCCTACTACAATTCAATCTAAAACGATAAACAGCGCCACACACAAACCTCTTGCAACGTTAGCTAGCCTCCTAGCCCTAGCCATCGTAGCTGCCAAAAATATAACAATTTCGTAGGCAACCACAACTCCACAAATCAACTCAAGCGACTGAGTGAGCAGCCAGTCCGAGATAACTGGTTAACTTCCTGCAGAGCCGGAATCATTGCAGACTCACAGACTATGGGACTCAGATTGGAGCGGCTGAGTAGCAATCCGGGTTAGTCGGATCAGCCGGCCGGTTAGGCTACGTTGAGTACGAGTCAGTCTAATCAGCCGGCTACGTTGTCATGAGTGGATCTGCGAGAGTGAGTGGATCTGCGAGAGTGAGTAGCTCCTTCTCGAGGTGAAAAGCAATTCCACAACAAAAGCCATTCTTTCACTTCTGAAATAACATTCAATGTTCTGCATGTAGCCTAGACATAATTAGATTTGGTGTATAGATGTAGCATATTAAAATGCAATTAGGTCGTGCAGACAGTCCGAACTGCACGCTCATGGAGCTGCTTGAGTAGGCTATCTACCCGGGTCAGTCAAATCAGCCGGGCGGGCCGGTTACGTTGTTATGAGTGCGAGTCAGCCGAATCAGCCGGCTACGTTGTCATGAGTGGATCTTTAGAGAAGCGAGTAAATCCTCATCAAGGTGAAAAACAAATCCACAACAAAAGCCATGCTTTCACTTCTGAAATAACATGTTCTGCACGCATAGCCTACTATAAAATGCAATTAGGTCATAAAGACAGTCCGAAACATTGCAAGCTCTGTATGGAGTTGCTTGAGTAGGCTACCTGAGTCAGTCGGATCACCCGGGCGGACCGGTTACATTATGTTGTTATGAGTGCGAGTCAGCCGAATCAGCCGGCTACGTTGTCAAGAGTGGATCTTTAGAGGAGCGAGTAACTGCTCGTCAAGGTGAAAAGCAAATCCACAACAAAAGTCATGCTTTCACTTCTGAAATAAATGATAGCTTCAGCGAAAGTTCTACTAGGAAGACTCGTAGTGTAGCTTACTCCTCCCATGCTTACACGGAGCCAATCTTAGCATTGCCTACTTTCGGGAAAGCCCTGCAATCTGATCATTCACTCATTCAATCAGCGCTAGCCTATAGGAATTCAGTGGGCTGGACGGATCCGAGACGGGGCCTACGCCAAAGACTGTTACCTATTCAGGACTCTATCATGCTGGCCCATCTAGTCACGCCATCAGTCACATTGATTGCTGACTCGAATTGCCGTTTTAGCAGGATCCTCTGCAAATAATGTGTACTCTAATTTCCATTCTCCTATTTTGCCTTGGCTGTTTTGTTTTTGCCAGATATGCTCACCAAGGTGATCTACACGCCTTCCCCTCGCCAGGGAGGACGCGCAAAGTCCTTTTACATTCTCCTCCCAATCTTTAATTTGCTAACCCCTGCAGGTGCATCATGCCTCCCCTCTTCTGTTGAGTGGATGCAGTTCGTCAATGGAGAAGCAGTTCCACATATCACACTAACATCTACTTTCTTACAGGGATGGCAGTGCGGTTCACGGAATCACTAGTCACGCCATCAGTTACGATGTGGAGATCATAATGTTACTCCAGTTCATACTGGATCATGTTTCAGTTCATACTGGAGGGGGATCATCCAGTTCCGCCTTCACAAATCTCCCCGAAGGCCAGCGCTTTGAGGATATCTCCTCTTAGCACGGCTTAAAACTAGCCTTCCTAATCCCAGCACTTATCACCTGTCTAGAACTGACTCTTGACTGTGTAAAACCGGCACTCACGGATGCACTTTTCGTTATTGTGCTCTACCTTCTAAATTGTTTTTAATTGTGGGAGAATTGTTTTAGCTTTAACCTGTTTGCCGTCACGTTGGTCTAGGTTGCCCTAGACGCTGGTTGCCCAGCTCACTGTCCAGGTTGCCTTGGGCGCCGGTTGCCGACGCTCATGTTTGCCCTAGACGCTGGTTGCCCAGTTTGGTCCAGGTGGCCCTGGATGCGGTTGCCCGGCCGCCATGTCTGTCTGGGTTGCCCTGGACGCTGGTTGCCCAGCTCATGGTTCAGGATACCGCTATACGGTCAATGTTAACTGCCTGATTCCGGACTTCGACGCAATTGGATGACACTACGTCTGTCATCTGTTTAGATCGCCTCTGGCCCGCTATATCAGCTACACATATATTGGTTCCCCGCGATGCAAGGGTCAAAAGTTACGTGCATCATACTCCTTGCCAGACTCAAGTCTCTCCCTGAGCAAACGCTTCCGTGAGAACTCTGGATTCCCAGGGTACATTGTCAGTCGCTTTGATTAAAAATGTCCTGGCCACATGGAATGTCACGTGAATGCACACCCCTCCACTCACTCAGGGGCCAGTGCTTGGCGCATGACTAATATAATTTCTGCATCCAGTTGGGCGATATGTATTGCTTATTCTCTCCTCATTGCTACCTTTACTCATTGTCTCTCCAGCAGCCAGTTCTAAACTGTACTATCCTGCCACAGTGGTGCAGCTGGTATAGCAAGCTCGCGTTAAGTCATTCTCAGAGCTCCTCTGCACTCTGAGATGCATAAGCACCATGGTGGTACCCCAGCACTCATCTGTTCGTTGTCTCGTCATATTTCAGTTACATATGTTTCTTCCTCCTGTCACATACAGGCATGAATTGTCCTGAAGTCCTTTGTTCACGCCGCAAGGTCATGCTTCCCTCGCGATTACTGATGCTGCTCATCTTATTTTGGGGGGCTTTCCAAGAGCAGGTGCTAAGGTGTAGCTCACACGCATCCATCTTGGCCTTGGGTCTGCAGCTCAATGCATTCATCTCACTCTAGCCGCTGCAGGTGAGCTATCGAACCAGAACACACATCTGGCTTCACAAGCACTAGTCTTCTACAAAACTAGTCATAATGCTTATCTATTCTAAATATTAAACCACATGACTTCGATCTTGAATATACTCAAGCACCCATATCAACTAACTCATTGCTCTGGTCCCAAGCATCTGCAACCACAAGCTCTATTCCCCTGCATTGATCCTGAGTACATCATGTTTAACCTTTTAACCCTAACCATGTTTTGCTTCCCTGGTCCCCGTTCACTACCTTAAACTACGGCTCACACTTTACCTGATTTTCAGCAGCCATCTAGCTAACGTGCTGCTTAAATGTAACCTCTCTTCAAAGAGGTTCACTTCTCACTCATTCCGCATCGGCGCAGCCAAGACTGCCGGCCAAAAAGGGCTATCCACGTCATCCATCAGGATGCATCAAACTAACTCCTCTTGACATTTTCGATGCTCAGAAGTTGCTCTCCCATGTTAACTCAGGTACCTCATTTTACCTTCACAAATCCTGGTGGCGGTGGTTAAATTCTGGCATTCGCCTTGCACTAATCGCTGAAACATATTGGGGCCCAGCATGCCGGTAGCTTGTGGTGATTTAGTCTCAGCCATGGGCATGTTGCCCTTTTCACTGGTTGCCCAGCTCGTTCGACGCTTATGGTTCAGGTCACTTCTGGGTCGCCCGGCTCGCGGATGCACGCCTAGGTTGCCCCAGACACTGGTTGCCCAGTTTGGTCCAGGTTACCCTGGATGCCGGTCACCCGCCATCACATCGGGTCTAGGGGTTGCCCTATACGCTGGTTGACCAGCTCATGGTTCAGGTCGCACCAGTCGCCGGTTGCCCGGCTCGTGGCGCCGCCTAGGTTGCCCTAAACGCTGGTTGCCCAGTTCGGGTCCAGGTTGCCCTGGATGCCGGGTCGCCCGCCGTCCACGCTGGTCTAGGTTGCCCTAGACGCTGGTTGCCCAGCTCACTGTCCAGGTTGCCTTGGACGCCGGTTGCCCGGCTCATGACGCTCGTCTAGGTTGCCCTAGACGCTGGTTGCCCAGTTTGGTCCAGGTGGCCCTGGATGCGGTTGCCCGCCGCCATGTCTGTCTAGGTTGCCCTAGACGCTGGTTGCCCAGCTCATGGTTCAGGGTCGCTGTCGCCGCCGGGTTGCCCGCTCGGCCGCCTAGGTTGCCCTAGACGCTGGTTGCCCAGTTCGGTCCAGGTTGCCCTGGATGCCGGTCGCCCGGCCGTCACGTTGGTCTAGGTTGCCCTAGACGCTGGTTGCCCAGCTAATGGTCCAGGTTGCCTTGGACGCCGGTAGCCCGGCACGTCTCGTGGTCTAGGTTGCCCTAGACGCTGGTTGCCCAGCTCGCATAAGCACTAAAGTCCAGGTTGCTCTGGATGCAGGTGGCCTGGCTCGTCACGATGTACTAGCTTGCTAGTCACTGGGCTTCCCAGATCGTGGAAGTGCTTATGGTCCAGGTTGCCCTGGACGCCGGTTGCCGTCTCGCCGCCGCATTGGTCTAGGGTTGCCCTAGACGCTGGTTGCCCAGCTCAAATCCCACTAAAGCCGCAGCATGCTTCTAAATCCCAGCTAAAAATTCTGTCGGCGCCCTGGCAAACGCACCCCTCGCCCAGTCATGCTGTTTAATTCATCTTGTATGTATACCCCACCAGATTACAGTCACCCCCTGGCGGGCATCACTCATCCTTTTGGGGTATGGTTAACAGATCCTCTCAGCTGGACTCTTAAAAGACTGTTACCCATTCAGGACTCTATCATGCTTGCATCCAAGCCCTTACAATTAAATTGTTAACTGATTCTATTCTGTCTACTGAGTCTTTCTGGTAGAAATGATAGCCAGTCTACTGGAAGACTGTTTAATCCCTCCCATCTTGTCTTATTGTATAAAGCCCTAAATCTGTCATTCACTCATTCAATCAGCTAGCCTATAGGAATTCAGTGGGCTCTTTAAATATGACCACCAACACTGAGTTACTTTGAGTCCACCTCCCTCCAGCCACCTGCCAGCAGTCCACGCCCATCACTCATCCTACCACATCTTCCTTCAGTCACCGCCACCAGTTGGTCCCCTCGCCTGGGTCGGTGGGCTCCTGCCTTCATCCATCGGCAGGAGACGAGATCCTCTCATCGCTGGACGGATCCGAGACGGGCCCTCGCCAAAGACTGTTACCTATTCAGGACTCTATCATGCTTGCATCCAAGCCGTTCCTTTACTAATTAAATTGTTAACTGATTCTATTCTGTCTACTGAGTCTTTCTGGTAGAACATATGTTCTGCACGCATAGCCTACTTTAAAATGCAATAGGTCGCGAAGACAGTCCGAAACATTGCAAGCTCTGTATGGAGAGTAGGCTAGCCTACCTGGGTCAGTCGGATCAGCCAGGCGGGCCGGTTACGTTGTTGTTATGAGTGCGAGTCAGCCGAATCAGCCGGCTACGTTGTCATGAGTGGATCTTTAGAGGAGCGAGTAACTCCTCGTCATGGTTAAAAGAAAATCCAAAACAAAAGCCATGCTTTCACTTCTAAAATAACATATATTCTGCACGCATAGCCTACTTTAAAATGGAATTAGGTCGCGAAGACAGTCCGAAACATTGCAAGCTCTGTAGTTGCTTGAGTAGTCTAGCCTACCTGGGTCATTTGGATCAGCCGGGCGGACCGGTTACATTATGTTGTAGTGTGAGTCAGTTGAATCAGCCGGCTACATTGTCATGAGAGGATCTAGACGAGCGAGTAGCCTAGTTTCTACTCGTGTCAAGGTGATAATAATAATAGGCCTAATGAGAATAGTAGTAGTAGTAATAATAATAATAATAACAATAATAATAATTTATTCACTGCAGGGCATTTCTACGTTCCTGTTTCTATGTCTACATTGAAAGTCAATTGCTTAGGCTAGGTTAAGACAATAAATAGTCTGGCTCAAACTGCTTTCTTTCCCGTGAGTGGGTGGAGGTTTTGATGCTATTATATAAGGTTATATTATATTTTTATATTATATTATATTAGGCTACCTAACAGTATGATTAATAGTAATATTAGTTGCCTAGTGATAGCAGCCTATTAGAATAGATTCCTAGTAGCCTACTATTAGTATATAGTAGTGGTAATAAACATTGTAGCAGAGTAGCATTAGACCTAGGCAAACTTTTCTATTGTTAACACAACAACAACAAATAATTAATTATTATAATATAGGCTACCCTCTCTGTCAATAAGATCAAAGTTTCTGAACATGAGCACCAAAAAGATGAACAATGTGTGGATGCACTTTGACCAGGAGAGCAAAACTCTAAAGGCTAAATGCAAGTACTGCAAAAACCTGGTTTCAAATCATGGAGGATCCACATACAACATGAGAAGGCACTTAACGAAATGAAGCACCCCACTGCACTGCTTGAACGTGAGGACTGAATTTCTTTTAAGATTTAGCAATACTGACTCAAGTGACTCAAGTGACTCGTTCAACCCGGATCAGTTTAGTGAGTGACTCAGAATAACCCGGATCCTTAAAAGGAATCGAGTTTGACAGGCCTAATATTTCCCCACAAACCAAGCGGCTGCTTGGACAAATCCACTTGAGGGGTGGGGCAGAGGGGCGCGATCGTAACACACACTGAACCTGTCATGAAGAGGCCAAAATTATTGACCTGTCACCCCCCAATCCAAATGGATGCAACTGCATTTATAGGCTAGGCCTAAGTCTACACAACGGGCCGCAAATAGGCTAAATAACTTAAAAATAAAAAATAAAATAAAAATCCCGGAGGTCACCGGCCCACATGTGGACCGGCCCACGGTTGTACAGATTACCAGTCCGAGCCTGACCACACCTGTCTTCATGGTCAAATTGCTGCTAATTGACTTACTATCCATTTAACTCTGGATGTCGCTCAACACATAATGTGTTAAATACATAAATGCATTCGACACATCATTCATGCTGCTTCTGACAAGCGCGAAAACCCCCCACAAACCTTTACATAAGGCTTCACCTGTCCCGGGTCTTTTCCGGTTCGGTGTCTGTGATGAAAAGTTCGCCGGTAGAGAGTGTTGTTCTGTTGAGGAAGGCCCTGGGGGCCCAGGGGAGTTGGCCCAGAAGTGTCAGGCAATAATTCAAACAGAGAGATCCTCTCCGGCCCGCTCCATATTTACACACCAAACGGAGCCCCGCGGGACGCAGAACTAGGCTTTCTCTGAAAACGCCATGCAGCGAATCTCCAAAGCACTTTTTCCCCTTCAGCAGAAAACAAAAACTTAGGTGGTCAAGTTGTGGAAGAAAGCGAAAGCACAAAGGTTGTCTTTGCCCTTGTGGTTGATTACACTGACCTGTAGGACTAGCCTACTTAATTCTACTATGAGTAACATATAGGCTACATCAAACATTTGGTGTAGCCTAGTGTGTGTGTACAATATAAATTCACTTAATAGTAATGTCAATTATTGTTGTTCTGACAGTAATATAGGTATCCTCCTGTATTCTCAAAAGTTCACTATACTAGGCCTTAGCCTAGGCCTAATGCACCTACTTCACCAGTTCCTACGGATCAGCCTGGGCTTCTGGGATTCCCAAACTGTGGTAGGCGTACGTACCACCGGTAGTACGCGAGCTTATGGGGTACGCGAGATAAAAAGGGCAATGTCGGAAAGGTGTCAAATCTTAAGCCTATGTTTTTTTCTTTGTGTTTCATAATGTTGTTCTCCACACTGTTTTTTAGTGCGAGAGCTCATAGACCAGTTGCACATTTTAATTTTGTTATTTGTTATTATGTAGGGTGGCTAATTAAACATGATGCCTGGAATGCATTAATAGAATGCGTTACGTTTTTTCATGTGTCGAATGGTGGGATCCGAAGGGTGTAGCCTATAGGTGGTGGTGCGCGGGGGTAAAGTTTGGGAACCGCTGGCCTACATGTAGTTCTTATCCAGTGCATGTTGTTTTGATTGGTCTTTCGAGACAGAACTGTGTAATTGTGCAGTTTTGAGACTGCAGAATTAATTAGCCTACTGCCGAACTGTAGGATCTATTTTCACCATTGACTGTATAAAATAGGTTCTAACCATAGGCTGTGGTGTTAACCTGATGTAAAGCCGTTTGGGGCTTCTCGTTGCTAAAATGATGCATTCTGAATGACAGATGGCGCTGTCCAGAGTCTCTCACTAGAGCTCTGGCGCTGTCCCTCCTGAAAATTCTATCTGGGTGATGTAGGTTCTAAAATCTAAAACCGAATACTAATCAAGTAAAGATGACGTGCCTTGAATTCTACTTTGCACATAATACCATGGAAACAAAACAAACATTTTATCAATTGCTGGCTTTTGACTTTGGAAAGTGACTCGCAAACGAATTTCTGGCTTATCTTTCAACATTTAATAGTTCAAATATTTCATTTTTCGGCCATCGTCTGATTTGAAGGTAAGTCGGAATATGCGGTTTAACCGTATTTTAGTATTTTACCCGTATTTTAGCTTACTTCTAATGATTATAGCGTTTTCAAGATCAAGACCAATTGAATTTGAGGATGATGACTTGAAGTGAGGGTGTGTGTGTGTGTGCGTATGTGTGATTGGGGTGGTGTGGGGTAGCCTATCCTAGAGCTTAGGCATATAGTCTGTAAGCCTACAGGCCTATGTTTTTCCCTTGACCGAAGACAAGTTAGGCTATATTAGTCTACATTTAGCGAATTTGGTAAATTAAAGGTCAATTTGTGATTCTGTTGACAGTTATCTGGTATGGAAAAACAGACAACACCACCAGTTGTTATGGAGGGAGCATCACACCATCACTCTAAACTCTTTGTTGACAAGGCTCAGCAGATCAGAGAGAGCATTGGGAGAGATAGTGCTGAGGTGGACACCCCTATGAACGTTGTTACCCAGAGCATCCAGTCTGACATTGAGGTAACTCTGTCAAAGACCAGGAGCTGTTTGGGTGGAGAGACCGCTAAGATGAAGACTGATGTGGTGGGTCCTAAGGAGGAGGTCACCCCGAAAAAGCTGGAGCCTGCCTCTAACATTGACCTCAAGGAGATTGAGATGTATTTCAGCGCTCTTGAACAGGACCAGGGGAGACTACAGCAGCTCCTGCAGGAGGAAAGAGAGGAGCAGGAGATGGAGCTCACGGCTCTGAAGAGGGAGAAATGCAGGAGAGAGCCGGGTGGAGAGAGAGGATGCCCTGCTGTCTGCTCTAAGATCTATGGCTGTCAGCAGACAGAAGTTGATGAAGGAACTCAGGGGCCAGTCAGCCACTCTGGTGGTGAGATATGGTTTCTTGCTTTTCTAGACTACAAGATTCATCATTGTTGATGAGTGCCATTGGATTGAAAGTGGTTGAATGAGCTTCCAAAGCAGTTTAACATTTATATTTTCGTGTGTTTTATCTTTCAGAGTATCACACACCTGGGTGCAGCAACTGCAGTGAGCAAAGAGGGGAATATCAAGAAATGTTGGTGTTAAAGAAACCCCCCATTTGCACCATGGGTTGTGCTACTTCACACCATGAAGACTGACCAAGCAGAGGATGATCACATTGTACTTTTTACTTTATAAATATTATTTTATGTCTTAAAAATATGAAATATTTCACTTTTCACTTTTTATATATTTTTATATTTTGCTCTCTATATTAAATAAATATTTAGATATTTTTACAGCAGTTTTCTGGACTGTCAGCCATTCATTTCTTTATTTTGCACAGTAATGATATGCCCTGTAATTAATAATCATTATACCTACACTACTTTCTTATACTGAATAGAAAAGAGTGAAAAGTTCATCAAATGCAAAAACTACAAATAAATAAAAAAAAGCAGGAGCTTTTGTTTTTTCATCCAAACACAGACTCACAACAGTGGGGTTGAGAATCGAACACAGGGCGACCAATTGTCTGGTGTTAACAAATGTAGATAATAATGCCCCTCACAGACTCATCAATTCAATTATATTAATCTGCATCATCTATATTCACACAAAGAGGGAACCTCTCATTATAGCTATAGCACAGGGCCAGGCTAGGCCAGGGTGACACAGTGCATTTGGCCTTTGAGGAGAGAAAATGGAGAAACCCCCTTGGTTTGGTCCACCAGGCCGAATGTGAATCTTTCTCACTCCTTCTTAACTTTAGGACTGAGGACAATGGTCTCTCATTTGGTTAGATAAATGATATGAGAATATGAGTATGTTCTGCTAGATTTTACAATGCCCTTCCACACAATTTTGAGACTCTTGTGGTGAGTCATAGTATCGATACTCATCAGATGTCTGAAATTATCCACAGTTATAACGTCATTTCATGTGTGGCAGCGTTAGAGTGAGACTGAGGGAGACTTCATAATGAATTGATTATGACTTAACCAGCTGCAGAAATTGAATACTGATGGTATCTGTGTACCAGACAAGGGACCTCTAATGAAAATTAATCAGTTTTCCAGTGACATATTGTTCCAAGATGTAATAGTGATTAAAATCTCATTAAAAGTTGTCTTTGCAGTCCTAGATTATATAATACTATGGTGTTAGAGAGGAGATAGAGACAAAGTGAGAGGGCACAAATCTGTTTAGTGAAAGAATACAACTAAGCCCATTTCAGTTATAATTGTGGAGTTTAGGTCTAGTAAATTACCCACCTAAAAGGCACACAGGTGCCTTGCAAACCCCACCAATAACCCATTTTGCACTGATAAAAGTCTTCTATCATGCTGACATCTTTTGGGATTGTTGGTGATGTCATGGTTTCTTACATTGTCGTGGGGTTTTTCAGACCTGAACCACAGAACACTTCATAGCCTTGATGGCTAGTGGGAACAGCAGTAGTGTCTGTCTGTCCTTCACGTGACTATTGCATCGCTTCCTGTCACTCTCCATTGTCCTGTCATTAAAGACATAATAAGCCCAATATATACTTAAAAAAAAGTAATTGCTTATTAAAACATGAAAAAGTGGCATTGTTTGCATATGTTGCTTTAATGGTGATGATATTCACTTACTATGCAGTTGAATGTATGAATTTGAAGAGAGTTTCCCAAAGTATTAGAAATGCAACATTTCCCTGAGATGTTACATGGTAACATGGTAACATGGCGTTGAACAAGATGGCTTCCTTGCCTGAGCTCTCTTGTTCATTATTCAGTAGTAAGCAAAGTGTACACCCATTCAGATGAAAGGAACCCATTTGTGCATCTTATGTTGTGCATAACAGGAGTTTCTGCTGACTTTGGTGCACCTGAACTTGGCATCCTGACTGCACCAATCAGATGGGATGCGTCGCAGAGGCACTGAAGTCCCTTTTTCATTATGCATACAAAGCAGCCGGGGAAACTCTGGTGGGAGCAACACTCATACTCATTAAAAAAAAAGCCCAAGCCAAGCAAATGTATCTGTTCTGAATTGTGCTCAAGAGGCCCGGTGCTGCTTCAGAGTGCATCACTTATAGAATACGTAACATTTGCTCTGAAAGTGCTGGCTATCACAACACACTGTCAAGCTCTTCCTTAAATACTTATTCCTTAATTTTGTGGACTTAAATAATTAGGGTTATAGGGTGATAATGAATTAAGACGATTAATTCATACAGATCGTTATTCTAGAATTGTGATTTATTTTGAATATCAATATTCATTCTTGCAAATGATTGCTGCCATTTTTGTATTCTATATATTTTCACTGTGTCTCCATCACAATGCACAATCTGATCCTCTGTTAAATATGAGCCTGTAAGGCTGTCAGACACTAGAGGGCGCTGAAGCACCACCAATGCTCTCTGACAGTTGACACCTGCGTTTTCATCTAATGGCATGGCTGCGTTCTGGCTCCAGCAGAAGATCTAATGAATATTTTGGTTGGGTTATTGACCAGGACCTGTGCACAGCTGGGATGGAATTAAACATCAGTCTCATTACCATAAGTTCCTGGCCACCACTCAAGTGACTGATCCTACTGCAGGTTTCATTTGGTTTATGAGAAGCAGATTCAACTCTCATTTCTACAGCAGTGGAAATAATTATTATTTGAGGGAAATCATTATCAGAGGGAGTCTCTCAATGACCACTGGCACTTAGTACTTTGAGAACAAAAATATGATGCTGTTGAGAAGCCAAAGTTCTGCATAGAACATTTCTCACATGCAAAACCCTTTGGTTCATCATTGAAAGTTGCTGTGTGTGAGAGAAGTTCAGAAGATGGCTTGACATAGAATAGAGTTCCATGGAAAAGAACTCTTGAAGGATCATGATCTCATTTCTTCCTCTAAGAGTATAACATGCCGTAAGCTGCTTTTACACCTTCTGTAAAATGACTAAATACAACATCCGTCCAATATCCCCTTCCCATTATTTTCTCAGGGCCATTCTGTGGTATTTTCTGGAGGTTCCTCTCAATCCCCGCTGGACACTGGCTCCTGGCTGACTCCGTTCGCTCTCTCCCTCGGCGAGGTGAGCGCTGATCTCCAGATGTCTCGTGCCCCCCTCTCTCTCCTGGCTCCCCGCATTTGCATGCGCCTCCCTGGCCACCTGTTTTGTTTCCCGCTGCAGCAGGCTGCATCCTCTCCCTGCCAATTTAGCCTCTGATCCAGTGGCACTGCCTTTCTCTGGCTCCGGGATATACTGGGGAAATGGGGGGATTATGTGTGTGTGTGTGTGTGTGTGTGTGTGTGTGTTTTGTGTGCGTGCGTGTGTGCCTGGGAGCGTGCGTGCATGTGTGTGTGTGTGTGTGTGTGTGTGTGTGTGTGTGTGTGTGTGTGTGTGTGTTATTATCATGAAAGAAAAAGAGGGTGAGAGAGAAAGATAGAGAGAGCAACCATGTGATATAATAGCAAATTATTGCCACAAGTCACATCCGCGGGTGGCCTCAGTATAGATTTACATGTTTGCATAGGCCTTAATTTCATTCAGATTAATGAATGACCTGATCAAATAACATCTGGAACATTCCAAGAGGCTGAATGTTAATTATTCATGGAGCTCCACAAACACCAAATGAGTTTTTCGCAGCTGACTGAAGAGTATGTCAAAAATAAAACCAGAGAATGGCAGGAAATATTATATGAAGACCTCCAGAAATGCTAGGACTGGTATATTTAAAGAAGAACAGTTGTATTACTTGGCCCCATTTGATATCTTTTTGGGTTGAAATTTACTACAAGATGAAATTGAAATTGAACCAATGAATTTGGCTAACACTAAAACCATCAACTTCTAAAAGGCTATACAATGAAAGTGTACAGGGCATATGGAAACAACAACATTTCCACAACCAATGAACATTTAGACCCCCCAAAAAAAGTAGTACCCACTACCCAGGCTGAAAAATACTGGAGTTCTCCTTTAAATGCGCCTTTATTACATAGTGTTAGAATCCATTTGCTTATTTACTTTTTTCTGTAGACAGATAAATTACGCTTTAAGTGCACTCTTTATCTGATTTGAATAACAAATTACTGTCCTTCTCCATTTGAAAATATAACCCGATACATAATAGCATTAAACAGATGGATTTGTGTTTCTAAGCTATTGGCAGAATCAGTCCAGGCCTTTTGTTGATTCTGAAATGAAGAGAGTAGGCTAACTCTGTGGTCTTAGTTCATTTCTCTCTGTTGTAATAAAGTGGTACACACAGCAGCTGAAGTGGTTGACTTGAAGCTGTAGTTATCGATCTCTGCATCCAGGTAGTCTAACCAAAAGGCTTAACAACTATGGCTGATACACTTTTTTCTTTCAGTTTTCAGTGTATATACAACTGCCTTTGCTGAACCAAATCACTGAATATAGAGGTTTCATTTTAACTTTTGAGTCATGGTTACTGTTTCTTAGAGAAATGTTCAGTGAGGATGTTTCTATGCATAGGCCTTTGATGATACAGAAGGTTTTTAGAGCTTCTGGTGTCAAAGGAAGGCATTTGCAGAATGAATGTGCAAATTGTCATTCAGATTCTGATACAAGGTCACAAGTCTTTTCCTCTGCCCACACACACACAAGTAATAACAGCCGTTTGATCTCTTTGCTGTTCTCCGTCTGTGTAGAAATGGATTATTTCACGGCCTCCTGAATGCCATACCTGGGAACCTGGCCTGTGATATACCTATCCTATCCATTCTCGTTACAGACCAATTGATTTCAGGTGGCGTGGTGGACACGCTTTGGAAAGTAGGTCATCGAACCCTTATACTGGCTGATGGGTCGCTTTGATATAGAATTGGGCTTGCACACCAGTCCCCGAAGATTTTCATCTCTGACACATTTCAGAGTAAGAAAAAAAAAATCAATCTCATCTGTGTCTGTCACAAACCAGTGACAGAAATAGGAATGGGGCTAAGGTGTCTGAGGAAAGCCATGACTCAATTACTTTTTTCCCACTCAAGGCTTCCCCAATTTCATTGTGGGGTAGTACAGTGCAATTTGAATTAATTAGTGACGACACTTTCCCCTCTAAAAAGGCTTTCGAGTAATGGCCCTTTTATCAGGCAAGGGCGATTAGGAGTATTTTACAGTAGGGTGAGGTGGCTGTGCAGGCCACCAACAGTATTTTTCATCCTGATCAAGAATGAGATTGTGAGGGCAATGATGACGATCAGAGATCATCATTGGAATGTGATGTGAGAGTGTGTAGATGTGTGCGTGTGTTTGTGTGTGTGTAAGTGTGTGTACTGTATATGTCTGTACAATGTATTTGTCTATATCAGTTGTGTGTGTGTGTGTGTCTGTACATCAGCTGTGTGTGTGTGTGTGTGTGTGTTGTGCGTGGGGGGTTGAGGCGATGCTGTAATTACTTTTTGGTGTGTCACGCTCGGCTGGTCGAGGTGAGTTCCCTCTCCGGAGGATGCAATAGCCACTCGGGTGGACAAGGGAGAGCCTTTGCCAGCAGTCCTCCCCGACACACACACACACACACACACACACACACACTCCTCATCTCGTGGTCTTGTCTCACTGATTCCCCTTGGTGCCTATAACACAGTGCTGTGCCTGTACCCATCACAATATGCCCCGTTGGCCCACAGAAATCAATGCTCATCTTCACCCTGCTGCTATATTTAACCAGGCATTACAGCCTCCAGCATTGGCTGTTGATTGGGAAGCTGGGCCTCGCTGCTTTACCCACACAACCCCCATCTCTTGCTCTCTGGACCTTCTCTGATCACAGATACAGATAAGAGTAATGAAACAGAAAGGCTCAGGAAATGACCTTTAACTGAGCGGTAATGTGCTGAAGTGCACTGGACGATGCTTATCAGTCCGTCTGTAAAGCAGTGGTGCTGGTCAGCAGGGGGTCCACAAAGGTGATTGTCCGGATTAGATAGAAAGAGTCCCTGGCATCTGCCTTTTCATCACCAGTTTTGTTACCTTTTTTGAACCAGAGCAAATATTCACGTTAATTAGATTTGGATATTGACTTTGGAGTCGAGGGGAAATCATTTGATGTATTTGGGCAGCTGGGTACAGAGGCATCACAGAGCTTTTGTAGTTTAATCAGATGATTTTATTCAAACACAAAATGAATCAAAAGTCATAGCAGGTCTAATGTTTTGAGAGCAACTACTCATCTCATTCAACCTTTGCTTCAAGTTTACAAACAAGTTTAGCTTTGAAAACTCAGACTGAAGTGGTGATGTTAGGAGGAACATTTCCCCTCTTTTTTTCCAACAGAAGAAAACAAAACGCTGTTTATGGCTGATAATTCTCTAGTGAGATGGGCTAATCGAGCATTATATTTGTATCCTCCAACCTTACCTTCATACACCGTGTCAAACACAGACGGTGCCAAGCGCATAAACAATTGCGAAAGCAACACATTCAGGTTGTAGTTATAGAGCAGTTTAAGCTTTAATTGGAGTGTGTGGCGTGGCGTTCCTGCTCCCAGCCACCCGCCATCAATTATACAACAACACAGTCTGCCAGGGCTATGGAATTTCCCAGAGTTTCATCATGAAGGAGCAAGTCGAGTCTCTAGAGTGATTTGATGTTGCGTGGGCAACCTGGGGAGAGGCCGACATGACTGTGAGCTTCTCCCAGTCATTACGGGCATGTCTCTGTCTCGGTTACCTTGACCTATGTGTTTGCGTGCCTCTAATCTCCATCGGCCCTGCTCTCCCAGTCAGCGCCACGGGGCTCCCCTGCTTGGCGGGTAATTTGCTCATTTGCGGCAGCGCACGAGGAGGGGGTTCAGAGTGGGAAATGGACCTTCAAGAACCTTGAAACATTTTAGGCACTAGAAACGGGATGTCAAATTTAATATGATAGGGGAATTCATAAAATGATAGAGTGCTGTCGAGAATGAGGACAATCCAACGACATTCCTTTAATCTTAGGCCTACTGTAAAATTGCACTCTAACCCTAAGTGACAATTTGATAGACCACAGTCAAATGAACAGTTTTATCATATCATTCAAAGAAAGCTGCCAAAGTATGGCATGGAACACTATGTTCCCTCTCCCTGACTCTCTCTTTCTCTCTCTCATTCATCTATCTACTCACAGCTCATCATTGGTCCACACGTTGATGGGGAAAATTGCAAACAAGTAATTAGGAGCACCCAACCAGACTACGGACTAAATGGATGGATAATTGCATCGGAAATTTTCGTGCCTCCTGTGTTGCTTCTAGCATGTTATTTTTGCAACGTTAGCAGTCATCTGACATGCCTTCTTGAAATATACCAGCAACCCCCTTCATCAGTTATTATTGGAAGTCAAATACCTTCAGGGTCATGCCATGCATCACATTACCATGTGGTGCTACTTGACATTTACTTCAGATTTTGTTTTGTACTCATATTTTATTTCAATACATCATGTATTTGTTATACAACAAACAATATTACCCAAAGAATAACAAAATTATTTTCCACATGTATTTCAGTTTTTATTTAACTCAACCATTATTAGGATTAAAGTGTAGCCTCTATGTGAAAACTTTCCACTTATGTGAAAAGTGTTTCCAGTTTTATTCCCAGAAGGTGCTCTTGTGCCCCAAACAGTTACTTAGTACTCAAAATAAACATCTTATATTGCAACCCAACCAGATGGCACCATTTTCATATGCTTGTAGCCTACATATGTTAAATCCTCTGAACAATATTTACTTTGCTTCAGGAGTGTTGAAAAGGCCTCTCTATTTGCTTCCAAGGGTACTGACAGGATCTCTCTCTCTTTCTCTCTCTCTCTTCTCTCTCTCTCTCTCTCTCACACACACACACACACACTCTCCTTGGACATGGCCAGCGATGTGTGATTCGCCATCTCTGTTTTAGACAATCAGTTTACATGGCGTGAGATGACAAGTGGTCATCGAAGGCCCTCAGTTGACTTCACGCTGTGTGTTTAGTGGCTTTGACCCCTACATGAGCACAGCTCTCATCACGTAGGAATAAAAAGCCATAAGACACAGCAGCAGACTCACAGCAGGGGAGCTACAGGGGGCCAACAGGGACCTCGGTGGGGGGAGAACAGGACAGGAATAAAAGACAAGGCAAGCAAGCTGGAGGGAAGAATAGAGGGATGAAGATAAAAGGAGAGAAGGAGGACAAGCACAGTTCAAAAGGGCTCAGGAAGAGTTTAGCATGAAATTCCTACAGAAAGGTGGAGCCATGCGTCAACCAAGCTGAGAGTATGGCCTCAGACCATAAGAATGAGTATAGAATGAAGAGTATGTTGTTTTGTGATTGATGAATATATATAATATGCAGTATACTACATGTACAATCAAGAGTCGGTTTAGGTCTAGTAGTGTCAGTGTGTCTTCTGAATATGTTACTTTCCCATGTACTTTGAGAAAGTGTCTGAGAGGGTGTCATCATGCACTGAAACTAAATAATTGACTACAACATTCTGTCCTGGCATCACACAGAGAGCGGCGACTGTCTTACTGCTGTGCTTGTCCAGCCATGGTCAGCCCATCAGCAGCATAAGTGGCCGCGAGCAAGTCGATGTCTCGTCCAGCACAAATCTACGCGTCTGTCTGAGCCTGAACTCCTGCCTTAGGAAACGCTCAGCAACCTCAAAGCTGCCGCACCCAGGCAGACGTGGCATGGCATAAGAGTGAAAGCTGTAGGCGCTCTTTGAGACCACTGCCACAGCCCAGAGACTTCCCTCACTTCTCTCTGTCAGAGAGGCATACTGAACAGCATGGGCAGGTAGGGCCTTTTACATTGTGTTTGTGTGAGTGTGTGAGAGAGAGCATGTGTGTGCATACACTATCATTCCTCTGTGTGTGTGTGTGTGTGTGTGTGTGTGTGTGTGTGTGTGTGTGTGTGTGTGTGTGTGTGTGTGTGAATGCATGCCAGGCAGGCAGTGATAAATATGCATGAGGTGGGGCAGGGCTCCCGTGTGCCCGTATGGAAATCAGCGTGCGGCAAGATGAGCCTCCTCGTTTTTTTTTTTTTTGGTTTTTTTTTCTGAGGGATGTGAAATTCGACACGGGCTGGGAGCAGTAAATTATCACAGCTCTGCCTCTTTTCCCTCCCCAACACCTCCCCCCTCTCTCTCTTTTCTATCTCTCTCTCTCTCTTCAACTATCTATTTCCCTCTCTCTCCATCTCCCTCTCTCCTCCCTGTCCTCCCCCCATTGTGGTGAGAGGCAATGTAACTAGGACCAGTTAGTAGAACCTCCCTCACCCCTCCTCCCATCCAAACACACACACACACACACACACACACACAACACACAAATATACACAAATACACTCACACACAATTTCCCCCGACCTTCCCCCACCCACAAACCCTGCAACACTTCATCAGGCTCATGTCCATTACAGAAGGAAAAAAACAGGCGTGAGATACAATGTGGCGTAGCACTCAAGCGAGAGAGAGAGAAAGAGAGAGAGAGAGAGAGGCTTCTAGAATTATGCGGAACGGTGTGGAAATTGCCTGGCGTGGACGTGCGAGAGCAGCAGGGCCCGAGGCGCCCGATGGCATTGGTCAGCGGCGGGGATGAGCGGAGCGGCGCGTGCCTCCAGGCCTGCAGGCCATTCATAAATTAATGAGCGGGTCTTCAGCGGCGCGCTGCTGTCTCGCTGCATTTTTTCCCTGTGAAGAGGAGCGGAGAGAGAGAGAGAGAGAGAAAGAGAGAGAGAGAGGGGGGGAAACACATCGGAAAGAAAAAAAAAAAACGTGGCTATAATGTGGAGGCAAGCACAGGGAGTCCCACCACACCGGCTAAAGAATTTCCAGAATTTGAGTCAAATGTATTAGGGCTCCTCAGTGTAGCTTAGTAATTACAATCTATAAACCCCCAAACTACACCCAAAAACACACATTGTAGCAATGTGTAGCTATGTAAGAAATACACTCTGTAACTGTTAATGTACAGTGGGGTCCAAACTTATGCCCCAAATGTTTTTACTGTTTTTACAAATGGTTTTACTGATGTTTAAACATTGGCGGTGATTTATCTGTAAAAGTACGTTCAAGGAATCAGAATGTGATCAGAAAAACTGAAGCCGGATCTGAGCATCGATGGATATGGTGGAAATGATGGTAGAGAATGCAGCAACAATACTTCAGGTCTTAGGACACAGCCAACTGACTCATTGTGTGTGTGCTGGGCATATCAATTTAAGAAACAGTGCGAGGAAACACTTTGAAGGTGTTAGGGTTTGAAAAACAAATATTGTCTTTGATTTAGAGATGCTACTCACTTACGTGTTCTGATTCTGAGCAGGTAATTTGTATGTCGGCACAGACAAACCAATCTCAAACACGTAATATGGTAGCCCAACTGCAGAGGCCTTCCAGAACAAACAAAAGGCTTCGACTCACAGATGCTTTAGTGGTGCTTGACTCCATTTCCAGGCTCACACGGCTTGATTTATCGATAGAGAGCACAATGTTTTTGATCCGAGCAAATCTCACTGTTTGCTATCTGACACCATGCAGACAAGGCGCGCCCTAAACTGTGATGACTTCAAAGGATAAAAAGTGCATGTCTGTTTACCTCTCCAAACAAGAAAAGGCTTCAGTGTAGCTTTCATTCTGTGTGTAAATCATGGGCCATGCTACTGAATCGTTGTGTTGCTGAATCCAAAATCCCCTCTTAAACCTTTGAGTTGTTCTGGCATCCTCTAAGGGAAAACTAAAGTTTTATTTACAGAACATGTACTGCCTAAATTTCTTTACATTCTTTACATTCTTTTACATTTCTTTACATCCCATTCTTATACTAATATACTGTTATTATGGCCTTAAATTACATCAGTTGTGGTAGTAATACCACATGTTTGTGTGGTAAGGCGTTATAAAATGGGCTACAGTTCATTTCCTGTGTGCTCAGTGGATCTCTGTGTTAGTTCCAGTAAATTTACATTTGGCTAGAATCATTATTGTCTGGAAGAGACCGTTTACTCAGCTGGACTTTTCTCTCACAGTCTCTAGGAGAGAGAAAAATGAATTGCATCGAGAAGGCATTGGTTCATTCTCTTAACGAACAATGAGACATTATTTATAGGATGGAGTGCAAATACATGCACACGAGTTGGATGGGGTAACTCTCCAAATACTGGCACAACACACGTTTTTCAACCCGATACACTATTGAATATGAAAAGTTTTAGGTCAGGAAATCTGCAGTGCTTGAAAAACGCTTGCTTATGCAGCATGGGAGATCCCCTACCGTCCCAGGTACTCACCGTCCTCCCTCTCTCTCTCTCTCTCTCTCTCTCTCTCTCTCTCCATCCAAATATATCCCACTCTGCCCAGGCTATGCTGGTGATCTCAAATGCCTTGCGCTCTCCCCACAAATAGTCCTCATTTGAGCAACCCTTTCCATGTGGGTAAAGTAATCTCTTCTGTCCTGTCCTTAAAGCTACCCCCTGCGCTTTTATGCATGTGATTAGGTTTGAATGAGAGCAATAAAACCCCCATTAAATTGGGGTGAAATGAGTCATTACCGCATTCGCTGGCTGTTTGGCTGACTCACATGTCCTTTTCATCCACCCAAGGATTTGCAAGACTGATGTCCCGGCTGCTCATATTTGCTGTACGTTTGGGGTGGCGCCAGTGACTGGCATTTTGATTTCCACAAGTCTATCCGTCTTGTTTCTAGAACCCATTCACTGTTATTCACTGTTACGTGAATAAGGTTCATGAGAGTGCCATGATGGTGCCTTTTGTTTGGAATGAGAATTGGAATGATGATAACAGGTTGAATGACTTCATAGGAACTGTAAAATGTTGGTGAATTGTGGATTTGATTTTTTTTTTCTATCTAGAAAAAGTGTTCAGGTCAGGATCATTATGCCACAGCGGTGCTCAAAAACTATGAAGTGGTTTGTATGCATCAGCTGGCAAAAGCCAACTCACAAAATCCCTGATTAACAAGTAATTTGTTTTCATAAATTAGCTATGTGTATTTTCTGGATGCAGCATCGGTCCTGAATTAAGGCTTACTTGAAGCACTTGGGTACATTCCTTTGAAGCTGTGCCCTGCACATTACATCAGCAGAGAGAATAATTTGATGACTTGTTCAAGCAGTTAACATGTCTACATGTGCATAAATCATTTTTAATCCAAATGAAAACCATTTTGAAGTCCAATCATCTTTCAGTAAAGAGAATATTAAAATAACCTTGCTAATTAAAGTGTGTGATTAAAGCAAATGAAATGTTCATAATTATAATCTATGTTGACATGCAAATGATTAATTTGTTGATTGTAATCACGGGCATTAATTATGTGTCTACCCTGTATGCATGTGTAAATCAAGATTCTGTTTTTTGTGTGAATTTATTCACGAATGCATTCATAATTTATGTCAAGAAGTGGTCTCATGCAAAGTATAAAAAATGTCGATGTCAATATTTCACAGATTATCAAATATATAAATTAAATATATTCAATTCTGTTTTAATTAGATATGCTGGAAAAGCATCTTAGACAAAGTAAAGTAACGTAAAAACTTAAAACTTTAGGACACTTTATAAATGATTAATAAAGGATTTATTAAACACTTATGAATGCTACAAACATGTTACACAGGCAAGCATGTAAAAACAATGTGAGTAAATGACAATTGACACTGTGTGACATATACAACAATGGGTTGTAAATAATAGGATGGTATCGTATCACTGTCAAGTAGGAAAGCAAGCACACGTAGCTAACATGACAAATAACACAAAGACACCAAGACACCACACACAATGATTTATGAGAGCTTTTCTGTTACAGGCTCATTATATCATGCACCATATGAATGCTTTGTATAGACAGAGAAAATGGTTATTGCAGTGATATGATTCTAGACATTACTGATACATGCTGAAGATTTAATAGGATAGCAACATATACATTATATATAGTATGTGGGTGTGCATGAGGTGGAGGTGGTGGAATGGGGTAGAAACTGGGAGTGGAGTGGATTGATGAATAATCCTGTGTGTAGGTGTCTAGTCTCTATTGTGAGCGCACCATATTTGGTATGGTAGCTTATTGCGGTTATCATGGAATGTTCCAGTCATTGAGAAGTGAAATTCCACGGCTTATCATGGCAGCCACTGAACGGAGGCGCGCCTCCTCCACACACACGCGATCTGAGTGGTGCTCAGATTTCTCATGGTCAGAGAGCCCGGGCTCATGACAACTGAGCTCCTGCCATTGTTGCCGCGGTAATAATAATCTGATCATCATCATTAGGTGGCTTCTTTCCACTTGGCTAATCTGGACCCGGCCCCCAGATCGGCGCTATACGCCGCCACGCTCCCTCTCTCAGGTAGATCGGCCAGATACGCATGGCTTCCCCGTGCCACAATCAGCGAATACCAAGGACAATTTGTCTCATTAGGAGACCCCGGTGTTTCCATGGCGACGCTGATTAAAGAGGCTGTCACCAAAATTAGGGGTCTAATGGAGTTCTCCTCGCTGATAATGCCGGTGATGAACCCGGGTCATAAACATCAGGATCGAGACCCCGTGGAAGGAATCATCAAGAGAGGTCGCTCGCTGTGCCCCGAAGATGCTAAGCTAGTCATAAAACAGCGCTAGGCAGGGATCTGTGAGCCCTGGCGGGCGTGAGTGTGTGTGCTCGGGGAGTGAACTGTGAGGGCCTCATACATAAATAACTTGTGAGAGAGAGAGATGCAAAATTCACGTCCTCCTCTCTCAGTTTATCAGTATCCCGATTCCTAACAGGAGCCTGGAATGTAGCCCTCTATAATGCATGAAGAATTCATTCAGGGCAAGGGTACAGCTGATAAAAGATGATTCACTGACACTGGAGAAATGCAAATCTGTCTGTTGTGGGTGAAGGCATGGTAAGTACTAGAATAACATATTCGTACAGCTACTTGAAGATGAGATCAATTTTCATTCATATTAGCCATTAAATTGGGCTCTCACATACTGTGTTTTGAAGTACTGAAATCACAAAATCACAGAATGTTCCTTCATCAAAAAAACGGCTTCAAGATCTTTCTGAAATGAGATAGCATCTATTATACATAATCCTTATTTCTTGATATTTCTTAGATTCATTAATGATTAATTCATGGTTAATAGTTCAAATGTGCCACAGACAACCTTCATAAAAAACATTATATGTGATATCTCATGACAGTGTGAATTAAGTTCTTGAATCTTTGTTTTTTGACTATCTAAGAAAGCAGATACTTTGTCCCATTTGTTTTTGTCCTCAAATTTTCTTTGACTGATTATTCAGACATGCTTGCTTTCCCCTCATTAAACAATCAACAGAATATGAATGATTTACACGGTATAAATGCATTATGGTCTAATTAATGCTTTTTGTTAACAGTGCTCCCCTGACTTTCTGCCTGATTGATTTCAGCTGAGTGCATTGACTGCTGTGAAGGTAATCTTGAGGAAGAAAGGGAAGGCACTGTTAGCAGTTATCGAAATGCGCAGATGTGCCTCGCCTCCTCCCCAATGCCACATCCATCAGACGTGCACTTTGGGAGGATGCTGGGCCGGACCATCTGGCATCGCTTAAAAATAAACGATGGGTCTAAATCAAGAGGGACACCTCCATCCGTCTGTCTGGTCCACGAGCCAGCCTGATCTGCCATCTGAACCTCCAAGGACCGCCGAGACCCTGCCTGTCAAAAACGACGACTTGGACTATGAGCTGGGTTCAGCCCCATCCCTCTACACACACACACACACACACACACACATACACCTTCACTATCATGTTTCAACACCAGTAGATTGCTACTTCTGTTCAGCGTGATGCATCACAGCTGTAGCTGCAGCTTTGCCCCGATCATTTATCTAAGGTGTTCAAGGTACTCACACCCTTGCAAATGGATAATAAACAAAGGTGTTTGCGCTGGAGTCAAACAGGACAGGTGTGGGGCGACAGCTGCCAGTGAGCGAGTCAGTCTTGTCTCGCCACAGTGCTCTACGCCGGCTTTGTTTACTCCATTTGCAGTGAGGTTCCGGGAAAAGGATTATGCACAACGTCTGTGGCAAAACGATTAAACAAAGCCAACCACAGAAAAAAAAAGGAAAAACTTTCCAGTCTGGAATCTCCCAGGCCACCACAGGCAGCCAAAGCACATGCCAATAAATCACTCAGCCACCCAGGCAGCCTGTGACTCTAATGACAGGCCCAGAAAAAAAGGGAGGGCGGCTGTATTAATTTCATTGATTCTGAAATGAGGCGCGGCGATAAGGCTATCTCTGCCTTATCTGTGGCTGACGGGGGGTGGGCATAATTAAATGGACGGCAGCAGCGGCTCGGCAGCCAGATGACGAGCGACTGGCCCAGGCAGTCAGGCAGGCGGAGGAATATGAGGGCTGAATCATCTTCAGCCTGGTAGGAGCACATGGTTGATTAGATTGGCGCCTAATTGCTATCGCTGCTATATTTAGGCCTAATCAAAACCCCCTAAGACTCCTCGCCTCCCACCACCAAACCTTCTACACACACACACACACACACACACACACACACCGCCCAAGACATCGACACCACCAACCCCCTCGTCCACCCCCCAATCTTGATGAAGGTCAGATTGCTGTATGAGAAGCTCTTGTTTTTGAGCTTGATGGGCCTGCACACGAGTGGGTCCTGATGAAAGGAGAGACAGAGAAAAAAAGAGAAAAGAGGGACCCACGCCGTGCCCTCGACCGCTGCTCCCTGGAGATTGCTGGAAGATTGAGGTTAAGAGTAGTGGGAGGGACAGGGCCAGCGTCTCAAAAGGGGACATTGATTTGAGAAGGGGCACAACCAGCGGAGTTATATTGAACATCGGGGGCAAGCCCATGGGCACTCCACCGTCACGGGCACGTTTCAAAAGTTGGTTGGAGATTGTTCTTTGTAAACTCTTCACAAAGACTCAACATGAATTATTAGAAGAGCTTGGTCCCCCTTTGACATTAATTTGTCTTAGGTGGTTGTGCAAGAGTCTCTTAGGGTTGCTATTGTCTCCTCAGGCATGTCTCAGTCCCCTGCACTCTCTTTCTCGTTCGATGAAAAGCAGCAACTGGAAATGATTATTAATGTCGAGGATGATGGTAACAAATTGTTCTGTTTTCTATTTGCATGATTAAATGGAAACACAATTTCCATGATTCGATTACACAGTAAAATCACTACCTCTGCGACAACGATAAATCAAGATGAAAGTGAATTTTGTGAGTTAGGGTTGCATTCTCACCTAAACAAGGGGCCCTTCTGAGTCACTTTCGGGAAGCGTGATTCATGATTCACACGTGTTTTAATATTTTATTAATGACTCAGCTCTCAAGGGTTGTAACATTTGGCAACGATATGCCACACAGTAATTCAATAATGGCATCTTGGAGCAGTAATGTTTAACTACGGAACAGAGAAGTGTATGCCTCAACCAGTGTTCAGAGTTCCAGTACGTACCAGAGTATAACTGCAGCGCGGCAAAGACGACAGCGGGACTTGACTGCCTGTGTGGGAAAAACAGAAACGGGTTGTGTGGAAGAAGTGAAAACATATCTATATTGCATCAAAGCCCAAACAATAACGCCACTGGATAGGTGGGCCCGTCACATGATGGGAAAATGAATATTAGCTGGAAAAGAGGGTCTGGGAGAGAGGAGACAGAGAATAGGCATATGATGGTAGAGATAAGCAGAGGCAGAATAATGATGGGAGGCCATGGCACACTCTGAGCGGAGGAACTGTCTGGGAAAAGTTGAATTACACAGACAATATGGAGATGTAATGAGAAGATGACTCTATTGTTAACCGTGATTGATGTTTAGCGTGAGCCCATGGCCAAGGGCCTGGATGTTGAAATCAAACATCTTCACTTCATTCACCTTTCCCAATAAGATAATCCTATAATGACTGTCCTCTTATTCTAGAGGCAGAGGTGGTTCTCTGGCCGTAGTTGCAGTTCTCGTCCAAAAGAATGCAGGAATCTATAGGACTTCTATAGTGTACACCACATTCTTCACTGGGCACCATTCATATGGCCAAGACCATAAATCCTCAGCTCAAACAAAATACACCATGATAAGTTTCCATGATCCCTCCGCAGATGTAACCGGGTTAAACTTTTATCTATCTTTATGAGAGTAGAGTCACTGAGCACTTTGGATGCGTTAAAACTGAGTTAGACTGTAAAAAAAACTATACCACTGCCTTTTGATTGCTTCTCTCCGGCAAGCCTAGCCTCCATTTCGCACCATGCCCCACAGGAGTGGCGGGGGTCCTAAACAGCCACACTGTCCTGAAATCCTGTATCTCAGTTTATTTCCATCTATAGCAGACACACTGTGTGGGAAATGTGAGATAATCATCAGAAATTGCAGCCCCTCCATCCATATCTACCATTACAGTCAGGCACAGCCAATGTAATCTGGTTATCCAGCTGAGCTGTAGCCGCGGGCTCCTCAGAATGATTTCTTGTGATATTTTCATTATTGCATTATTGACATGTTTTCAAACTATTGCGAGATACAGCCGAATTGCATTTCATATTTGAATGAAACCTATTTATCTTATTCATCGTGTAATTTACATGCGGGCACCTTTTTTTTTTTTTTCTGAGCCGGAGCATACATTTCTTGTCAAGGTGGGAGAGTCGGACCAGAACCGAGGGAGTCGGTGGGGAAAGTGAGCGGGTGGCGCTGAGTGGGAGTGAGGCTGGGGCCGGGGCAGGAAATGGGACGGGAGTTTAAAAACCGCAGCAGATGTAGCGCTCTGCGGTGCGGCCATAAAGCAGGCACCTCCGTGGAGGCGCGGTGTAATGAAGGAGCATCACTCTCCCCCCACCTCGCTGGCGGCTCCAGACATCTGCAACCCAACTACCTCCCGCTGCCCCTGTCTCACTCTCGCTCTGATGGAGCGCCAGCCCCCCCCAGCAGCACCAGCTGCCCTCCACCTCTACCACCACCAGCACCAGCACCACCACCAGCACCAGCACCAGCCAGCACCAGCACCACCACCAGCACCAGCACCACCACCAGCAGCAGCACCACCACCAGCAGCAGCACCAGCAGCAGCACCAGCAGCAGCAGCAGAACCACCCCGCCTCATCCCACTGGTAGCACTGTTTGTTTTCGGCGGCCCCTCTAGCATGAAGGGGTACGGGGTGGGGAGGAGTGGGCAGTGGAGGAGGGGGAGGCGGAGAGGGGTGGGTGGGGGGGGGTGCTGCCCCCCCCCTGTCCCCCTCCCCCTCATACACCCACCATTCGTCTCCATTACACCCCCGAAAATACTATTTGTCACTTTGCGGGGGAGAAATAATCAATATGTCTTGTGGGGGCAGTGAGCGCATTAGGGGGAGCAAATTGATGTCTCTTGCCCCAGCGCTCCTCTCTAGCGGGCTGGGCCGTATCTAATGGGAAGCCCGGCGCGTGGCGTTGTCAGGTAGCGGGTTTTCAGCCGGATGGTGCTCGCGTTTTCTAAAGGTTTTCTTGTTTGGAGGTGTGGACTGAGCATCGGCTGTCAGGGACTTGACATTTGTTTTTAAACAAGCAATAATGGAAGCAGGCTGCTATTGGAGCTCTCGGGGAAGATAAAGGGGAAACAGGAGGTGGGTGGGGGGTGGGTGCTGTCAGGATGGGGAAATGAATGGTGGAGCTGATCCTGCTGGATCTGGCTGTGCTACAGTGGCTAACAAATCCAACGTAATTGGCCAAGTGGGCGCAGGGTTTAATTGGTTTGTCTGATAATCTGTTGATCAGGACCAAGCAGGCAGACAGCATGTAATAGTTTGGATCTTCTCCACTTGCTTCTACTAGTCAAGTATATTAACTTGGAACCTGAAACCACGCAACCATATGGCAGATAGGATCCATACTAAGTGCCAAGTTAATCTAGGGCATATTAGCAAATATGTCATGACCATTTTCGAGGAAATACTTTCAGAGGCCTATTTAGAAGACATGTCTCACCACTGGTACGGAATCAGGTGTTTTTGGTACAACTGCTCTAAACTGCTGGCCTTTGTCCCTAATTGTGCAATGGTTTCCCTCAAATGTCTGTATCGTAAGCCATCTATCTAGGCACAGCAGCCACCTGTGAGAGGCATGATTCATAAATCACGTTAACAGCTCGGAGAACGCCAGTCGGAGGGGCACCGGGTCGTAAATCTCATTAGCTAAGCCGGCTGACCCCAGCTTTCAATCTCTGCCATTATCCCTTGACCTTGCCCATCTTGCGGACACAGGTAATTAGTCCTCCGAACGAACGAATGAATGAACGCACACTAGCTGCTGGGAGGGATAGTGTGAACACCCCTCCGACACCACTCACCCACCCAATGCACACAAGGCAGTGGCTAAGCAAGCATCAACGTCGGGTCCGACGTTAAAGAAAAGAAGATAGCGTTGATGAGAGTGTATGTGTGAGCTGGGGAGGATTTGTTAAACTAGGAGATATCACACCCCTCGGGTCTCCTGGCCTCTACCCTAACGCAGTCCCTTTTTACAGATGTAGGCTACTGTATCCCCTTGGCCCCGGTGTCTTCCACATGACTAAGCTGTGGATGGTGATGTTTCTGGATGACGGCACTGGGCAGGCTCAGAGTCCCAGCTGTTTCCTCTGGATTAGGGGAGCCCCGGCAAGGATGCCAGAGAGTCCGCCGAGACTCACCCTCCCTCCACCTCCCTTCTCCGCCCCTCCTCCTCTCCTCTCTTCTCCTCTCCTCTCTTCTCCTCTCCTCTCCTCTTTCTCTCCTCTCCTCTCTTCTCCTCTCCTCTCCTCTCCGCCCCTTCTCCTCTCCTCTTCTCTTTCTCTCCTCTCCTCTCTTCTCCTCTCCTCTCCACACCTCACCTCGCCCGCCTATCCTTGCCCCTCGCCCCCCCATCCCCCCAAAAAATCGAAAAGCTGCAGGAACCCTCGCACCTCCAAAACCCGCAGCGCCGGTATGCATCTAAACACAATTACGCAATTGCCAAAAAGTCATTTTCCCTCATTTGGGGGCTGATTTAATTTGGCCTTTTAGCGTGGGGGAAATCTCAATAGACGGTTTAATTAACATGTGCGACGCAAACTCTTGTGGCGGGGTGAGGGACCTGTCGATCAGGCGGCTTTGTGCCATGCAAAAAGCTCTGGCGCCATGTCTGAATGTAAATGAGGAGACAGGCGCCCGCAGAGATGCCGTCTTCTTTTTTGGTTAAACGCTTTCGCTGCGTCTAAGACCCTGTTTACAATGAGCCTAATCAGATTAGAGATTGAAACAACCTTAATCTTTCCTGCACGCACTCACACATCCAATTTTGTCACAGCAAATGTGATATGTATGCTAATACAGTATTTGAGGAGTTTTTGTAATTCTGTGTAGCATCACATTAGGAAACAGTGTTTATATGAAGGTGGAAGTTAATATCACAGTAGGGGGATTAGGCAAAGGCATAATAAAAACATTGCTTTAGAACTGGATTGAATGGCACCTAATTTGTATCATCAACAGATCCTCTATTGTGAAAGGTAGAACAAAAAACTCTAATAATGGCATCAAATAAATTATGACATTCTTCATATACAATACTTTGTTTTCAGGTATTTTCAGTTCTGAAGTGTATGATAGAATAGTCCACTAGTCTAGGCAACAGCTGTGTCTAGACCAAAAGCGAACCAGGGCCAGATCAAGTACATAACCAGATGCCATCTGGGAGTCACTGAACATAAGGAATGAGGGGATTACAATTTGCTTCTCAGTGAATCTGTGCCTAACTGTTACTCATAAGTCCCAGAAAATCTGCCAGTTTTATGTCATATTTATATCTACCATACTGTATCTACACCCATCACCATCTTAACCATGATCGCAGCATAATCTGCTGTATATTACACGGCATATGACGACCTGAAAAACATATGGCCTGACAACATGTCCTTGGCCACAGTTTTCGCCTGATCGGCTGGTGTTTGCGAACGACAATACTGTCTGGAGCTTTCACACAGAAAACAAAGTACCCAAATCTGCCCTTCTGTGTCTGATGAATGTCATCACCCCGCTGGTGGATGCCAAGTTTACTGCTGACATTTCTAGTCTAGGAGCTAATTAAACCTGTATAAACCTCATTCTAATCCCTCTAATACCAGAATCCCAGTCCGAGATATTGCAGCCAGCCAGAGGAAGTGGACTCATATCGCCATGGAGAACACTGCAGCCCCTTGGTGAGCCTTCCCTTGTGCTTGAATGGACAAGGTGTGGTATACAGATAGCCAAGGATTAAACAGTATCCTGACCCTGAGAAATTATGGAATCAGAAATTAGGACTTTCTGAAGAGATACAGTTTGTGGATTAAAAAAGAGATAGTGCTGTTTAAAATCTCATTAGCACTTAACGTGAATTTTGTAAAAACTATTCACGAATGAATAGTTAATAGTTAATAAATAGTTAATAAAGAATGAATAATAAAACGATGGTCTCTTAAAACACTGAAAGGATTATTTGGCAGATAACATGTTGTAATAAGCATCTTCTCTTTGAGGGAAAAAGGAATTGCGAAAAGAGTAGCTGATATTCTCAGCCAAATGGTTAGAGTATGCCAAAGCCCTGCCAACTTGTCAAAAAAAATCAATATTCATAGTACTGTGGGGCCATATGTAATGAGTGTCTGACTCGTCTTTGATCCGTGTTGAGGGCTGTCAAATGGCCATGCTAACAGATCTGCTTTTGAAGTGAAGACTGAACAGCTGCTTGTGCTGATATCCAAACACTGCTTTCCTAACTCTGTTGGACACACAGTAGACACTCATAACACACACACACACACACACACACACACACACACACACACACACACACAAACACAAACACACACACACACACACACAATCAACCTCCCTTTTCGTTCTCTCTCTCACTCTCTCGCTCTCTCTCTCTTTCTCTCTATCTGTCCTGCAAGGACAAATTATCACTTATGTGTCCATAATCTGAAAATACCTTTATTATAACTATTACAGTGCCTGAGTAAACATCCTTTTCTTTATTTCTGGATAAGGATCAATATCACCAGTGATTCTACACCACATCATACCTCTGACTATACATGATGAGAGAGTCCTTTCATTTTGCCTTCAGCAAAGACTCCTGGGATTCACTTCTGAGCTCTTATACAGCCTAATTGTACCACTGCTCTCTAGCTATACAAACATTTGAATTCATCTTACATCAGCTTTTTTTCCCTTTGAATGTGTGTAGTTTGTTTGATATTCATGGTTGATGTGTAAAGCACAGATCTGTCTGCTCAGAGGAAAATTCAAACAGAGATGTTTGTCTAACGCCTATTCTCTGGAGAAATAATATTATCGGGTTTCATTTATATTGGCAACAATCCTTTTGATTGAACTGATTCAAACTCACATCTCTATTTGCTTGGCTACAATTTTTAAGCAAGAGAAGCAAGTGCCGGTTGAACAACCTAAATGGGCATAATGAATGAAGATGAATTCAAGCCAAGCAAAACTGCAGCTGCCTTCCATCTGACTGTTTTTATTCTACCACATGGTGTATGAGAGTGTGAGGCTTTCAGATTGGTGTAAAGCAGTCATTGTACAGACAAAGCCAATTGTACATCCTCACAAATAAAATATTTAAAGGGATCAAACACCATGCTGTGTGAGCCAGTTCTTCTCTCACACCAAGGTAGTGATGGAAATTGTGGAAAAGTAAGTGTTGTGCAACGATTGATCTTTATATATCACTAGTCAACGTATATTACAGTAAAAGGTAGGCTATCATTATTTATTTGTATATCTAGAGTTGATTACAATGTTCTATGTAAAGCATTTAAAACTCAAAGATTATGTGTGAATGTAACACAGTTTCTTGTAAAGCATTTAAAACTCACATAGCCAAGGAAGAGTGAATCTCGGGAGAATGCCACTAGAAAGGATGACGTAACCCTGGAATAACCGAGGGTGATGTGCACTGACAAACGCATACTATAGGCCACATTTTAAAACTCCTGAGCGAGATGGCCATCACAGTGGGGATATTGTGCAATCAAGCATTTGTGACCATGACAAATTACCTAAGTCTAAGAGGCCACGCATATTATTGCCTACTACATGACTGGCAAGTTAAGTTTCCCTATTTTAAACTGCTAAATTGCATTGACAGGAAGAACTTGTAGAATATGTAGAGGTATAGCGCATAATTATGACGAAGAGACAGCAACAAGTATTTAGGGAGACATTATGACCATTGTATTTCAAATGTAATTTCGCAATGACAGAGGTGACTAAGTTGAATCAGTTTGAAGATTTCAAAACACAAAATAAATATGGCAGGTATACACAAAAACACATTTTGACATAAGTGAAGACCACTTCTAGACTATAATTTTATATTAAATACAATATAGGGGGTGACCCCCGGTCCCCTAAAGCATTTAATCTCGAATGAATATCTTGGTAGCAGTCAGAAACGTGACATTTTCCAACACTGCACTTGGCGCATCCCTGGTCCATATCTCTACTGAAATATTAAGCCTACAATTCCCTTAAACTTCTTCAACACGTGAAACGAATTGCAGAAATATGCATCTTTGGTCTATCTGTAGTTTCGAGTAACAGAGCAATTCCCTCTGTAAGAACCCCTTTCTCTCCCTACTTACCACTGGTTGCCTCCTATTACAGTCGAGGTCCACGCCGCAGCTCTGCAAACTACCGCAGACTCAGTCGGGCTTGGTAAAAGAGACACGGCAGAGGGCGGACGGGCCAACCGAAACACAGCATGAAGAAGGGGAGAGGAAACCGCTGGTAGAAGAAGGGCTATAGACAGCCACATCACTCCCATTCGCCGCACACCCCTATCTCTGAAGATGAAGTCGCTTGGTCTGCCTCTGTGAAACAGAGTTCAAATACCGTGAGCTACACTTTTTCACCATACACGCCCCCTTCCATCCCCTTCCTTACCTCCGCGTTACGTTCGATTTTTATCTTTATTACAGTCACCACCCATTCTGATTCTTCTAATGTGCTTTACTTCCTGTTCATTCACGCGCCAGCTTTTTTTCTCTCTGTTTGTGTACAAAACGTCACTTCAGTAGCCCACCTCAATCGTTTTTCACAGTCACAGATAATCAGCAATCTCGAAGTATTGTTTCTCTTTGCAGTACGCTACTTGCTGGATTGATTCGACACATTGTTATTTTGCCTTGATAGTGTAAGGCTATTAGCGCCAATGTTTGCAGGACCCTGGACAGCGCCATTTCAGCAGAGAGACTGGAAAGTGAAAGACCCTAATCAAGAACAACAATAGGATTTTCTTACACGTACACAGGCAGGCACATACACAAGCACGTTAGTCAGGATATTGTTAGGCAGTATTGCTCATTTACCAGCATCTCATAATAAAATGCCTATTACCAATGAGAAATACATCTCATGAGGTATGCAGTTATCCTTGATCCACATTAATCTAATCTTTTTTCATATCTTTGCAGGGTCCTGGAAAAGCCCTCGGCTGCTGGCCTACTCACGCTGCATTGTAATCACATTCTAGCACAGTACACTGCAGCAGCTGCTCTGTTCCACTTTGTTCCTCTCTTTGCCTGGTTCATCTGTTCCCTTTTCCCAGGGTTCCTCTTTCGGAGAGGGGCTATGTATTTTCTCAGGCAGTCTATTGGAAGTGTGTGTGAGGGAAGCCCTGCTAATAGCAGCGATATTGAGATGTATGTATTAGAGGGACCTTGTAAGACACCCATCTGAGACATGAAATGCGATCCATTTATCAAGATGACGCACAGGCAAATTGTTGCCAGAGAGGGCTATTCCTCAAGCGGTGGGGCCACACACGGACAGCCCAGTAAGGGTCTGCGGGCTTTTTCGCTCTTTTATTTTGATCCCAACAGACATTTATTTGGTGAACCATTCATTTTCCACCAGACGTTTCCAAAAAGCTTCCTCTGTCAGATATACAGCTATTTTATTTCTGCAAAGTCATCTTTGATGGGGTTTTCCTTGCAATGTGTGTATTATTTAGAACCAAGAGCAGGTGCATGATGGGTGGTGTGATATTGATTTAAATGAAACATTTATATGAGACCTGGGGGTTGGATAACAACCAATGTAAAATGAGGATCTAGAACCATGCTTCAGGAGAACCACGTGCCCAGTGAACACCTCATGCTACCAGCCTGTGTCCCTCTGTCTCTGTCTGAGGAATGTTCAGAGAGCCATTTATCACTGTTTGTCAATAACACATGGCTCTCAGGTAAGAATGGATGTGAATGGATCTGTCCCTTGATCCTGACCTGAACCCCCATATGCCTTAATGACATATTCTTGTCTCGGTATAATGGGGTAAAAAGTTATTTTTAAACTGTTGGTTGCCGCATCAAATCTTTTTTTTTTTTTTTTTTAAATGCACCATTGATCAGGAAAGTTTTTGAGTTGAGCATTATTGCTTGCTACTAACTACTATTGATTGGTACACCCTTAATGTCAACAAGACAAAGACATTACTGGTATTGGATAAGGATAAGGCTTACTAGTAAATTACACTTAAACAGACAAGTAGGTTTGAGAGAGATGCCGCCCCATTTTCTCAGCAGGGGGTTAGCCAGTGCGCCTCATAACGTGCCCAGCTGTGGTGCTGTAGCGAAGGTCAGAAAGGGTCTTCAGGGGGATGCTGATGACAGCCTACATGGTCCCCATCACGGCAGGGCGCGAGGAGAACATGGGCCCCAGATAGCATCAGCTTGTTAAAGAAAACCTTCATGTCACATGGGGGTCAAACGTTTGATCAGCCGCATTCAAAACACTCAAACAAACCTGCAGATAGATGCACACACACACACACACACACACACACACACACACACACACACACACACACACACATACACACACACACACACACGCACACACTCACACACACACACACACACAGGCACATAGAAAGGGTGGATAGCATGACAGTCCAAGTCTGTGAAGAAGGAAAAGAGAAGGTGTGGGGGTGAAGGTCATCCAATCCACCCCTTGCAATTGGCACCTGCATTTAAGTGCACTTACATACAAGAAGTTTGGAAATAAGTGTGCTACCATAAACAGGGTATTCTCATTTTTAACTTGTCTGAACCCTCAAGTTTGAATGTTTTCAAATTGAAAGGCACTGATGCTGCATTGATTTAATTTTGCCAGTGGCTAATTATATAGACAAATCCTTGTATGAAGGCTCCTGTCAACAGGCTCTGAGAGAAAACATGCACTGAGCAAAAGCTTTTAATTTTTAAAGATGATCTTAGGTTTCATTCTTCAGATTTTCAACTCAACCTTACACTCACACACTCAACCCCACATACACAACCATGTGTGTGCGAGTGTGCAGTGCAGGGATTAATGTGATTAATATTTTTAAAGCAGTAATTAGGTGTCAGCAGAGCCTCTTGTCATCCTGATGGGTTGCTTTGCATTATTTAAGATGGTGCACACACCACACAAACAAGAAAGCCTGTATATTCCACATTAGCGCATTCTTTCACATTCAACACATTTTAGCACAATATTTTTCTAGTAGGCTACCCACAATGGCCAAATCATTTCAGGCACTCTCCAAATCATGTTATTTCAGTGATGCCATGCTGTACATGATTCATTTCAGTCTATTTGACAGGAGCACGTTAGGCATTTTGGTCAGACCGAATCCAGACGAGCTCAGTTTTGTCGTTATTTAGAAGCACCTGTGCCCGTAAATATTTGGGCACAGGTGGGAGACCCTCCCACGGCGACACATGCTACTGACCCAGCTATTTCAAGCCCCTTGTCTCTCCTCAAGCACAGAAGTTACGTGAACTGATGAAGCCCAGCCTACTTTAACCGGAGCACACATTAATCTACCTTACGGATTCATTTGTTCCCTTTGTCTTCATTTGCGGTCTCTTGAGTGTCCACAAACTTTTCGCGATAAGTTTGATCCCTGAACAACGGCTGGTTCAATTACCTTTGGATAATTGTACAGAACAAATTGGCTTTTCTTTAGGATACTTATGCTGCTGTGGGAAGTGTTTATTATAGTTCATTATGTCTTCGTTATCGAGAATTTGATAAGCGTTACAGTTTTTCTCGATCGTTTTGATACCTGTGTCAACTCTGAAATCACACTCAAAACAGTTAACACCCGTGTCTGAACAAAAGCACTCTGGACACTCTCAAAACACTTAAAACATGCAGCAAAAGCAAATCTTGCCTTCAAACACTACAACTTGTTGCCAATTAAAAAACACTCTTTAATCAATCATTACACACTGGACAACAAAATGCAAAATCTAGTTCTCAAAATGAGCATTTTTGCTATGTTTGTTCCATTACTTTCTCATTTTTCTGGTAGGCCTATCAGAAAAAACTGTGAAAAGACAAAATGTACTGAATAAAAAAATAATTTATTCATTCCTCCCAAGATGTAACTGCCATTGACATGTAAGACATACAGTACGTAAATACCTAGCAAGATACAGTAAATTTCATTGAACTACAACTTCAATGACAACGTCATTTTTCATCGAAATAGACCTACAGTAAACACCTTTTGTACTGTTTTCTCCACCAAATAGGCAATACAGTACTTTGTCTAAATGTGCATTAGATCCATACTTGCAAATAGCAACACAGAACAGACATCTCTTATGTATAATGAATGATTGCTGATTGAAGAATTGTGCAAAGGAGTTTCACACATGTGTATCAGAGATTCAGACTTATGCAAGGAATCTATACCACCTGTGAAAAGATGTTTTACTTTTGTTTAGCATGGGAAAACCAATAGAGTTTGGGGCTTTTGAATGACACCTGTGTTAACTGTTTTGCAAAAGGGTGTGAGAAATGTGTGAACCCAATGAAAATGTGTGAACACATTCGCAAGAGATGACTTTTGCTGTGCAAAGAAAGTAGTCATGAAGATCAAGTGGGTTCCAGTTTACTTAAGCAGGTAAAAGCAATCGAGAAAAACTGTAATATATTGTTTAACTGTTACAGTCAAGGTTACTCAAAAGAGTACTATGGGAGACAACTAGATACCAATCTAGTTCGCTTGAATATCTCGTTTTAATTAGATAAAACTAAACACCGTAAAGAACAAACATTTTCCATAGTTAGATATTCTGTTGTCAAACGTAAAGTAAGATAGCATGATTATAAGGCCTGTATTGTTACAACAACAACAACGATTCACTGTGTCTCTCGTTAGCAGTCATGCATATGGCCATGTCCTCCTATATACTAAAGCCTCCCTCTCCAATCCTTAAGACTCCATGGGTGCGAATCGTGAAGCTCATGAAGTATGCCGCAAGTCCTTGGCAATGTTGCTTTTTGTTTGCTTCGCCCTCTCCATGTATATAGGCTGCTCCCATGCCTGCTTCAGCTCGGTTGACATAGTCATCTGCAGAGGGCAGAATTTCTCGGCTGTGCCAGCCAACCTCAGTGACCTCATATGGCGCCTTGACCTGGGCTCCAACGCCATCACCTCCCTAAGCTCCAGCTGGACACCTCGCCCCCTGCTCAGGCTCGAGGTCCTGGTGCTGGCCCAGAATGCCCATGGCACCATTGTGCCAGGCGCCTTTGTCAGCACGCCTCACCTCCGCCACCTGGATCTGTCCTCCAACAGGCTAAAGTGGCTTATCGGGGGGATATTCAAGGGGCTCGGTGAACTCGAGGAGCTGCTTCTGTTTGACAACCACCTGGGTCGGATCAGCGGCTGGGCGTTCGAGGGCCTCGGCGGCCTCCAGAGGCTCCATCTTGGCAGGAACCGGCTCACTCAGCTGCCCCCCGAGATGTTCGACGGCGTGGTGTCTTTGTCCAAGCTCAGAGTCTTTGATCTGTCCTCGAACATGCTGTGGGGAGTCCCAGTGGCTTCCATCCTCGCTCTGCCTCCCTGGACGCAGGCTGCCCTTTACCTGCACGATAATCCTCTGGTCTGCACTTGTGCCCTGCGCTCCATGTTACAGCAGTGGGCCGACAAGCACTACAGGACAATGGTGGACTTTCGACATGGCCATCCCTGCCTCAGAGGAACCACTGGAGAGATGCTGAACTGCTCCTGGGGGCTGCATGACTCTACTCACCCGGTCAAGGTGGTGTCCCAGGTCAGGCTAGGCGAGCAGTTACTTCTTCTATGTCTGGATTCAACAGAACAACAGGGGTCATCAGTGCACTGGGATACCCCAGACCAGGAGGCCTTACCAGGGGAGGACCATCACCTGCACGTGCACTCAAATGGAACCCTAGAGATCCAAAGGGTGCGCCTGGAAGATTCTGGAACATACCACTGTAAGGTGATCAGTGGGGGGCAACAAGGCTCTGAGAAGTTAGTGGAGGTAGTTGTGAGTGACAGCGAGATAGCATCAACACCACACCAAAGTGAAAATGTCCACACAGGATTCACAGCTTTGGTCTCTTGGATGGTCAGTATAATCCTGCTGCTGTCCTACCTCTACTTTAGTCCATGTCATTGCTGCTGTCGTCGCAAACATTTGGGTTTGTCACGTCCTGCAAAAGGTAATCCTCAGCTTCAGGCACAGCCCAGCACAGCTAAAAAGGTGGTTTTTGTGGAGCCTTGGATGGAAGTTACTGCCATAGATGTGGCTCACTCAACAGGAGACTCAACAGGAGCAGCCAATCCAGTCACCACCAGAAGCATCCTGAAGAATGGTGGAAATACCTCTGATCCTCCGATAAGAGAAATATGCCACCTGATCTAGCCACCATGTTACACCAGCACCACTGAAACACTCAGGTCTTTTCATTGTGTCAAAAGAAGGGGGAGAAAACAACACTGACAGGTTTTCTATAGACAATCAAGTGTGCTGTCAGGGAAAGTTCCTCTGATTGCAATCAGACAGCCAGACATCTCTTGTCAAAAGCTCAGTGGCTGCTGCTACATATTTTAGAGTCTTGATTTTGATGGAAAGTCCATTTAGATAGATAAGGCTTAAGCTGTTACATTCTAAAATAACACAGTTTTGAGAGCTCTTTATGATAATCCAAGCTTTCTGGTTAAAATGCAGTGGTTATAGTAGTTGTAATGTTTAAAGATGTTTCTTGTTTTGTTTATATTAATAACAGAATCACCAACTAAATCAATGCTAAAAATATTTTTGTTTTTGTATGTGAGCCATTTGCATAATGGCCTTGCAATATATCTTGTCAATTAGTAAAATGTGCATTAAAGTCTTGTGTAGATGGAGGGATCACTGGTGCACACAAATGTTGAAGTTGCTTATTTCTGATGGATTCTGATGAAGATGTAACCTACATTGAAAAAATAGTCTTTTGTTGCAGCGTTCAGATATATGTGTGTGTATATATATACTGTACATTAAAAAGCAACTTAAACATCTCTGTGTAGTGATCCCTTCCTTTTCACTGCATGATCGGTCCTCTCCTGTGAAGCACCAGATTATTAATCAGAAGCATTGTGGAATTACCATTTTTACATGTATTGAAGTGTGTTTTGTTTGGATATAAGTTCTTGTTGATGCCCTAATTTCCACCAACAGGATAGGGTTATGAATACCACTTTTTACAGTCTTTTTGGACATGCCCCCAGTTTAATGATTGCCAATATGAACTTGCACACAACCCTCCTGTGATGTTCTGTCTAATTGTCAATGCGTCTGGACACATATATCTTTAACCACATATTTTAGTATGACTCATCCTTGACCCTTGATTTATAAATAGGATTGTGTGCTCCTCATTCCCATGGCCATTGGAATGTTTTGTGTGCTGAGTGGTTATGGAAGTTTAAACTTTTGCTTTTTTGTTTCACAAATCTTTGTGAAAAAGATTGACAAATGTCTTATTTTACAGTTATGCTATAGGAGTACTAATTTGCTATAGTGCTTCCCACAGAAGTTCAGCATTTGGCCCTTTCAAGACATGTATTTCATGTATTACAGTAACAATAATCATGTAAAGGAAGACTGTCAAAACACACAATTAGATGTGCTTGGTTTGCTTCTTTGTCAGGAAAAAGAAAAACAAGAAAAACAAGTAACAAATTCTGCTGAGTATTTAAACAAACTCAAATGCAATAGCCTGCTGGAATAAAGATTTTTTCCCTGTTTCTGGAGGAAAGGTGGAGTAGCAAAGATGCACTGAAATTCATTGAGTGAGCACTGCCCTCTACTGGAGTGAATGAAACAGTACTACTGGCGAATGAAACAGTGCAGAGTGTGCCTGTTGATGTGGGATCCTGTGCCATGTCGGTAAACTGTATCACTTCTCATTTAGGTATACAGTACATGATAGAATGGGATGTTTGAGTTATATCATTTTACTGAACCACTTTGTGTGGTATGCCACCGGAAGCCTTGATGTAGTGGCCTGGCATGAATGGGGTGCTTTGTGTCGGACATGAATATATCAGCCATTATGACATGATTAAATATGACACATGGGCTTGGCTTAAATTAGATTCATTTGAAATATAGTATTAACATAGCAGTACCATAGCGCCACCACATGAAAGGGATGATCACTTCACTTTACCACAGATATACACAAGATATACAATAGATATCTAAAGGGATTAAAACACAGGTCAACACACAAAAGTCTGGATGTTCAAGAGCGGGACATTTACATGACCAATGAAGTGTTGAAATATATGGCCACATCATAAAACTTTCAACACATTGTTATAGTAATACGTTGTGAGACACAAAATGCATCAGCCATATTATAATTCATTCAACAGCTTGAAAATGTCATTCCAATCTACAGCCTATAGGCTGTGCTGAAACACTCTGGTATTCACTTTTGCTTGCAATTAAGTGAATGGAAAGAGTCATTGTAACATTGACATAATTATGCAAACTATTTTATGTTCAAATAGAGATGATTAATCTTTTATTTTAATCAGTATGGTTAAAGTAATAAGCAGTATGATTAAGTTTAAGCTTTAGATTAAAATACTGATGTTATGAACTTATGAATGTTATGTACAAATCTCAGATAACAAAATAATTCACTCTAAAATATAATACTTTTTCACTCTAAGCAGGCTCCTTGTCGATAAACCCTGGAGAAGGTATTCACTTTTATTGTTTTCCTTGACAGCAGCTGGTAGCTCCAACATACTATAAATTAATATGCATATTTTATTTGGCTCTTATCTTACACTCCAGAAGCATGGGAGTTGTGCAGTGGCAATATATCAGATTATCAATTTTATATGGCTCTTATCTTACATTTGCTTGCAATTAAGTGAATGGAAAGAGTCGTTATGCAAAATTATGCATACTATTTTATGTTCAAAAATAGATGATTACTCTTATTGTTTGGCTTGACAGCTAACTGGTAGCTCCAACATACTATAAATCAATATGCAAATTTTATTTGGCTCTTATCTTACACTCCAGAAGCATGGGAGTCGTGCAGTGGCAATATATCAGACTGTGCGTAGGTCTCTCTCATTGTGATCATTGTTTTGCTGCTTGCCCTGCTTGCTTAGCCAGGAGTTCACATTAGTTCACATGAAGATAGTAGACTATGAATGCTATCTGATGCAAATGGCCGACCATTTGTGTTGTGTGGCATATGATTGTATGCTGGTCTGGAAAGAGTAAAAAATGGCAACACTACTTTATCTGTGCACAACATAATGGAACAATGACTTCTTTCAATATCATCATCATTTGAGATGACCTTCAAAAATGCCTGCCACCTGTGCACACCAGTGAAGATTGTTTCCACTCAAAAAAAAGCAAGGCTTTACTCTGAAGGATCGGTGTTTTGAACTGTGTGCTGAACCCTGAGACTTTTCATGTGGAGACGCCGTGGACGCTCGGGGTCAGAGTTGCCTCTGGAAATAGCCCATTGACAGGAGGATGACAGATAGAGGTGAGAGAGGATGCTCCAGCTTCGACAGGAACATGGAGGCAGTGCCTCACTCCGTCTTTATAGAGATGACACCTTGTCGAGTGTGCTTTGCTTGCGAGTGCTCTCTGTCGCTGATGCAATTGTAAGTCCTTCCCACAAAGCTTGTTAAAATGCCATCACAAAACCTCCCGTGGCAGCAAGGAGAAGCCATGGATCACTGAGTTGTGAAAACACAAAGAGAATTCACTGGTGGTGCAGATCTGGTTTAATGAAATGGTGTGGAGGACGAGTGATGAAAGATGCTTGTGTTGCATGCTGTACATTTACTGAGGTGGGAGTTCATTCCATGCATTCTCTGTCGGCCTCCTGATCCATTAAACTTGACGAGAGAGGGATGGCTAACTTTTTCATATTAGTTTTCATGTTGAGAAGTGCACCGATATCAGGAGAAAACATAGACGGAGTGACATAGACTGTGATTTTAGCTGGCTAATCTAATTGAGATGAGGATACAATGATGGATATAAATTAGCGATTGAATATACTCACCAAAAATAGCTCTCAAATAACCAGGGATGTAGAGTAATACTGTCTGTATAAATTGGTCAAGTACAGGCAAGAAGTTGTTGTAACTATGTTTGGTTAAAAAACATTCATTATTTGACAAGTTGCAGTGGTGCTGAGATATTGTTCAAAAAGGTGTTTCAAAATACAGTGTACAATCCAATGGTTCATATATTTTATTGACTGAATTATAGATATATGCTTGACCTACTTTTGGAATATTCTTTAGGTTAGGCTTGCCCTTCAGTCATCCCTCCCTATGTACTGTATGTAGCGTTGTGCTGCAGGCCTGTGCATACATGCTTCTGTTTAAGCAGGCCCAGCTGGAGTGACAGGCTTGCCATTTTATGTCTTTCAGTGTAACTCATCCAAGGACTGCAGTTTTATGCAGAGGATTGAGGGGGTTCGAAGTTTTCATGTTTTAATAGGCCTTATCATAATACTGACTCATAACAGAGAAAAATAGTCCCGCCAGTTAAGTAACAAAGTCAGCAACATTTATGCAGACACTTTTTCTTTTGTCAGCAGAATGATATAGTCTGTCGATATATTATTCTCACACCAAGTGCATTAGGTACTGAGCATGCTCAAGACATCAGTGGTTCCATGTACGTGCTTCCATTAAATGCTTCAAAATGCTGTGGCACAATTTACTAAGAATGTTTCATCACATGAAGTAGTGACTTTGCAAATTATCTTCCATTTGCTTTGACACTGTAGAATTCATTGCAACATCTGAATGCCTACCGTCAGTACATGCTTCAATCTATATAACACAATGACATTAAAGTGACATGTCATATTTAATGTCAACTTAGTCTAAACTATTTCATTTGAATTAGTTGCTCAAATTGGGTCATCCCGACATGAATCACTTTTGTAAACCGAAAGAGAAATGTGTTCATTTTACACTTTTCATTTAGTGGGACCGATGTCCACATTACAGTTAAGTAAAGATGTACAGATGTAGATGTAAAGATAGTGATCAAAGACAAACTAATCAGTACAAATATATGAAATTAAATGGAAAAACTGTGAGGCATTTATTTTTCTATGATATGCAAGACTTTTTTGGCCCCAAGAATCAACCACTCTTCTTCAGGGTTGATGTAATAGATGTAATTCAATTGTAATTCAGTTATTATTCTTTGCTTCCTACACTGTGAGGGCCTTATCTTTGTGTGTAGGGGAAAGGTAAAGAGACCTAGGTCTTTGTGGACAGCCTGGCAAGTGCAGGCAAAGGGAATTAACATGGTGTGAACAGTGTTATCTATCGTCCCACGCATCTCGCTGTCCACTCCATGGCCGAGTGTGCCGATGTGTCCTGTACAGGGACGTGGGTGGGGACAGAGGGGCCTGATTAGATGAGCGCTGGACGCAGAGTGGCCGTTTGTTCAGCTGCTCGATGGAAAAGTACAAGGACCCCTGCGCGTCCCCGACGTCATCACTGTTTGTGCAATTCCTCCATTTTTTCTCCCTTTCTTTCTGTTTTTTTTTCTTTTTCTTTTTTGGAAAACGACTGGCGCATGACACCCACAGACAAAGTCCTTGTTTGTTAGCAGCCACCTCATGAGGGGATGGCGCACTTATAGCTTGAACAGAGCAGAAACACGCAAACTTCCAAACACATGTACAAACGGACAAATATACATATCCGCACACCAACACACACACACACACACACACACATATATATATACACACACACACCTACATATACAGCCCCCACACACACACACAGCCTCAGAATTTGGACAAGCACGATATGGGAAACTGATTTGTCCAGTCCTTATGGTACCAAATTCTATTAACTAAGAGGAGGGTGTTGGACAGCTGTTTGCCTAGTCTTGTGCTTGTCATTTTAAGGTCATGATCCCCTCTCTCTCTCTCTCACACAAACTCTCACACAACACACACACACACACACACACACACACACTGATGGTCATTGCAAAGCTGTCCTCAAAACAAGGTCATGGGGAAAATGATCTCTTGCCCTTAAAGTAACAAAGTGCAATGTTTACCAGGTAATTAGTAGGTAAAGTAACTATTTCATTGAGCTAATAACAGACTGGGACATGTACTGTATGTTGGATTACAACAGGTGATCCTGATATCTTGATGCTTAAATGCTGACTGACCAGCGTTCACTTTTTTAATCCAAAATTCTGGGTACTGTCATTAGAAAATGAACTTCATGTTGTCTGACAATTACAGCAGAGCTATTGCGTGTGACTGTATATCTTGAGTATGGGATCTGCACTTCATTAAAGTTATTTATATTACATGTATTACATTTAGCAGACACTTTTATTCAAAGAGACTTAAATGAAGAATAACACTTGAGCTACAATGCAGAAGAAGCCTCAGGTAGCAATACAACAGTACATCAATCAATACTATAACTAGAGGATGACGGTGGTAGTGTGTTAGGTTGTCATAAGTGTTAGGAGAGGAGGTACCCTCAGAAGGGTTGGGTCTTCACAAGCTTCTTGAAGATAGAGAGGGAGGCGCCATGGTAACACTTGGTAGGCCACTCCACCATCGTGTGATTACAAATGAAGATGGTCTCTTATAGGGTCAATATTTCGTCAGACCTTTTTGCATGTGGCACAAACCAGTATTTGTTTGCACGATGTATGGCTACCTAAGGAGCATTCACTTGACCCTCTGTTGGCCACGTGTGTGTGAGGGTGTTTTTGTCTGCCGAGCGCTCAGGTCTGGCTACGTGTTGCCTCAGCTTGGTGACTCCGTTGGCCTCAGCGAGGGCACGTGCTGCCTGGTAACGTCGTTCACATGCACGTGCTACTGCGTGAGGCCCGGCTCCACATCTAACCGTCTGCTGTTGATGCGTTGTGACCGCCGTCTTTTATGAATGGGAACCCTCATCTGTGGGAGACGAGCATGTTTTCCTCACATGGACGTGAACAACAGAGAGGCTCGACCTCGCAGCCCCCTCGCCCGACTCTCACCACCCACCCCGTCACCCCCACCCCAACCCCAACCCACCCAAACGACCTTGTCAAACAACAGGGGTCCGAAAAATAACTGTCCTCAAAGTAATTATCTAACGCCTTACATAAGAGGTGCTCTCAACAATTGGAGAAAGAGCGCACAGGGGCGGAAGAATGGGGGAAGTATGCAGGGGCGCTTCCGAGCTTGGCACGCTGCTTATAACAGCACGGAGGCACCAACTTTGGGATGTTGTTGTGAGGATGAGAAATGGCCGCCATAGAGACTGCCATGTTTTTCTAATGCAAGTGCTTGGAAAACTTACTGTAATGTGCACGCACTGTAATCTGTTCTTATAAATTAACTGCTAATACACCACATATTTATATCTAATTTATATTACTCCAAAGTGCCTTCTGTAAACCAACTGCATACTACTGTCTACACTGCACTATATTTCTTGTCCTGCCTATATGCACCGCCTGTCTATACTTTGTATATCACATCACACTTTTCTGCTTTTTTGCACTTAGACGCAAAGTGCATTTTGTTGGCTTTGTACTTGTACTGCAATAAAGTTTAATCTAATCTAATCTAATGACAGTTTTGTTTGAGACAACATATGTATGTTATAAATTCCAATAAAAAGATATCAGTGAATTGGATAGATAAAGATAAAGATATAGATAGATACAGAGAAAGAGAGAGAGAGAGAGAAAGAAAGAGAGAGACAGAGAAATCATCATATTGAATCATTTTCAGCATATCAAAATCAAACCAGTTGCTGACAGCATAGTTTCTTAAATATTGTATTCTTTGAAACAGTGATGGAAGAGTAGAAAAAGAGACACACTTACAACATTCTACAAATCCTGACTCTTGATCCAAGTTGAAGACACTAAAATTCAAAATTTGCTGATGAATATTCAATTACCTCAGTAACGAAAGGAATGCATATAGTGCATACCTAGATAGCAGGAATGACATGTGTGTTCATCTGTCCTTCACATGACCATATACAATATCAAAATCAATTTGCTGGGTAAAAGTGGCAAATTGTTGCATAGTGTTGGAGGAGGGGCAGACCTTTCACACAGTGAAATATAATAGTTTAATATAGACCCTTTCAACAATAAAAACAAAAACAATGCTTGAACATTCTATTTGGTTCCCAATCTACTTCCTCTGCATTAAGATAACATGTTAAAACGGAAGCCTTGTGGGGCCAACTATGATGCTGATAATGGAACTCTCTTGACAGGGTCTATTGTAGCTTAACATAGTTTCACTATTTTGCACTATTTTCATGTATACATTTGACAACGGATATAGCTCTATAATGAAGTGTATTAAAAAATCCCTTTTCTGAACACCATCTTCAGATACACATAATCAGTGGCTTGAATACACCTGCACTGGTGCAGAATTCATGATGACATCAAAGTTCAAACTGAAGCTGTTTGAGCCAACTAAAGAGCTTGGTCAAATGATGGGAATAAAGTGGGGGAAATAACAATGACCTGTGGCCCACAACTACATAGAATCTTACTTTATATGTTCCTATTTGTTGACATTACTCCAGCTGCTGACCAGAGCCACATAATAAGACTGCAGGGGATGAATGCTGCATACCAGATTGGTTTGTTTATTGTGTCTCCTTTTAGAGCCTTACATAAAGAAAAAAACAGTGGCCAAAAATACAGCTAACCACACATTCTTATGCCTGACATTTATTGAACTATGTACTGACAACAAACCAAAATTAACACCAAAAAAGGGAAAAAGACATTATGTTGAAAACAACTAGGCTGCAAGACAATAAGAAAGTATGCACTAATTTGCTGGAATTTATTAAATGTTTTGTTTAATTTGTTTTAGTGTCTTTTCCCCCAGCACGATAATTTAAACTCTAATCAATGGATTCCTGCACAAAGCACATTTACCTTTGTTGTCCATTGAAATTGCCATAGATTCTATCATTATATATGTTTATATAAAACGATTTACTAACTCTTGCTGCCAATTTGATGTTTAATTTGATGTTATACTTGATAAGTATTGATAATGGTGCATTGCCACTTTAAGCGAGTCTAAACGGTTCTCATAACGTCCTTTGCCAGCTATTGCTCACAATAGATAAGGCTGATAGCTGATAGGCACTCTAGCCTTGTTTGTTTGCACCGCATTGACAACACAATATTAAGTTATTACAAGGTGCCTTCGTTGTTAGGATATGGAAACATGTAATGAGTTGCTGCTAGCATGACATTTCTGTTTACAGTTGGCCATTAAAAGTGCAGTATGAGCATGGTAGCCACCTAGCTATCTGAATGGAATAGGCTATGTTTCAATCGGCATTATGCTTAACAAACGCTAGTTAGTCTGTTAACATTCATATTTGCAAGCCTCCAAGTACAGACGTCATCCCTTTAAATCCTACCTGTTGTCTTTCACCGTCCACTTATTTAACTGCTGTTGCATCCCTTGACATGCCATCTCCTTTTCCCTATTTCTTTTTCTATTTTTTGTCGTCAACAGCTCTTTTTTGCTCTATCCATCTTTTTCCATAGACGGCAACTCGCTCGTAGGCCTATCTGCTCGCCCAGCGCTCACGGCGCCCCCACTGCCTCTTCTATGTCAAAATTCTATAATGGAATCTGGAGATAGGGTGCCTACTCTAGCCTGTTAGTCCTCTAAAATGTTATAGAACATTGAGAAAATGTTGAAATGATTTAGAAATGGACAGCAGCAGCTACATATAGAAAATACCAAATATATTATTTTAATATTTGTTTCATTTCTTTTGCGCCCCTATGCGCCGCATATAGCGCATACCCACTTTTTGCGCCACTGCTAACAGCCATAAGCCATTCTGATTACTGATACACGCGGAGGAAAGTAGCAAGACACACACACACATGCCATGCTGAACACAGGAAGCTTGGCAAGAGACCAGGCAGGGACGTTCACCACATTCCAACTGAGAACAGAATCAACTGTGACTTGAGACATTAAATTACTTTGTCCGAATGTTATGTTACCTGTTTGGACATGTTGAGTGTACAGCAGGATGTCCGAATGTTATGTTACCTGTTTGTACATGTTGAGTGTACAGCAGGATGTCTGAATGTTATGTTACCTGTTTGTACATGTTGAATTTACAGCAGGATGTGTGTTGGGAAAAAAGATAAGTGACCTTTTGCCCACATAAACAGACCCCCTCTGTACCATCAGAACTAAAATGGATACTTATGCCTATTACTATTTACCAACTGTATTCAAACCAGGGTAATACTAACCTTCATCTACAGATAAAATAATTTAATTTGATTTAGGAAAAGCCCGTAAAAGTCCTGGCAGGAAGCGATTACATCAACGTTTTTTGGTATATCCAGTTTTTAATATATTTTTTTCAGACGTGTTCACAACTTAGTGTTAACTAATAATTGTTGCAAACTGGACTACGAACAAAATATTAGTGCATTCCTGGATCTACATCCTTATGCATGCTTTCTGCCAGGACTTTTACGGGCTTTTCCCAAATCACGGAAGAAACGTCGACGCAGCGGTATAGTAGCAGATGCAGAGGCAAATGTTACTTAAATAAACTCCTTAAAACTCCTGGTGCACTTACAAACTTTCTAATGCCTCGTTATTGGACTCCATGTCAGAATGAAGTGACATCTGTTTTCAGAGCCTCGTTGTGAAGGACAGAGGAGGCAGGGGTTGATCTGTGTGCCTCGGCTGCATCTGTATCAACAGGCCCAATGCACTGGACGCGAAGAGAATGAGATTCCCTGAGTGTTTCAGATGTGCAGGAAAACATCCTTATGTGTGTTTGCCCCCCACAAAAAAGCCTTGCAGACATACAGATGTTTTCACAGGGTTGTGGGGCAGTACCCTTCCGGGACATGTGTTTATTTATTAACAGTACAACAATATGTTTTCCTAAAATAGTATGTGTTCTCAGCTGTCATTTCCTCCCATATTTTCTTTGAACAGCTTCCACATGAACAGCTTCATTAAAAACTCATCATGTTGGAAAATGGGAACTAAAGTTAAGGGTTGATCTACCTACTTGAGTTGCAACATATCAGGTGTTGCAACATATCAGGTGCCATAGGCTTACACTAAAGTTAGACTTGTATTTCTTTGTCACTCGTCAGTCAGACTGTACCTCCCATGTGAAAATGCCTCTGGCCACCCATCCCATCCCAAACAGACTAAATACCTTTTGATTGCTGTAATGCAGTGGTTCTCAAACATTTCACGAGTACCACATCGGAAAACAATTGGCTATCCAAGTACCACCATTATAACTGGCATTAAAATACAGTAGCCAATTTAACTACATATTTTACATTGTATATACTATTTTGCCTTGTTTTCCTTTTTTTTCCAAGAAAGAACATCTTTCTTTTCCAAGAAAGAACAAAAAAACATCTTGGAGTACCCCGAAAGAGAGATGAGAACCACTGCTGTAAGGCAAAAGCACACACACACATGGGAGGGTAAAAGTATGACTCGCCCCAGATGGATTGTTGCCAAGAGCATGTTAACTAATGAGTATGAAAAGGCCTTGTGTTAAACCACTGCAATGCAATGCAGCTACTAAGGTGACGTTTGACAAGGATATTCTCTACAGGCAATATATATATATAAGCATTAAGCACTGCATTTTGAAATATTAGGATAAAATTGGGGCAGCCGTGGGCTACTGGTTAGCACTTGTACTTGGACCTGTAACCGGAGGGTTGCCGGTTCGAACCCCGACCAGTAGGCATGGCTGAAGTGCCCTTGAGCAAGGCACCTAACCCCTCAATGCTCCCCGAGCGCCGCTGTTGATGCAGGCAGCTCACTGCGCCGGGATAAGTGTGTGCTTCACCTCATTGTGTGTTCACTGTGTGCTGTGTGTGTTTCACTAATTCACAGATTGGGATAAATGCAGAGACCAAATTTCCCTCACGGGATCAAAAGCGTATACCGGTATATACTTAAAATTTGGCTTTGAGTTCAGCCGTAAATGCCATTTAAGGAAGACTACAGGGGGACAAGGGCCATCGTGCTGATGGTCACTCCTGGCTATACCCCTTAGCTGTCTCCATGGCCCCTTGGAGAGAGTGACTATTCCTGCTATTTGGGTCATCCTCTCTGGCAGGCCAAAGCAAACGTCCCAATATAGCCTGGCACGCTGTCGTCACTTACAGTCACTAACAGTGTCAAGACTGCTGGGTGGGCAGGTGCAGACACTGTGCCATCATTTTAACATTTCAGTCTCAAATTATTCTCAAACATTTACATTACAAGTGGTGACAATGATGTGATATGCCATTCAGTGTTGAACTTCTTGTATGCCATTCAATACTGAACTGCAAAAGCAACAGAACTTTTTTTAAAGAGCAAAAGCATTCTCTTAAACAAAGGAAACACAGATGGTTAGCAACAATGAACAAGCAAAATAGACCACTGAGTGACAGGGGAAGTTATGTAATGGCACTCACCTATAAACCAAGCCTGTTTGCAGTAGTCAAGACTAACAAATGACACAGCCTCTGTTCCACACATATAGTTCAGGGGGAAAAATCTATCAGTATTTATGGTCATCTGTCACAGAAATGTTAATACAAGACAGTCAGTAGCACTAAGAACAATCACCTCATAAGTGCCAGGGCTGTGAACAAACTTTCCATAGGAATGTGCTATTCTGAGCATGAATGTGACAAATTATAACATTTATGCTGTGTAACAGAGCACAAGTATACATAAGGTATCATATGCCCTTGTTTACTTATTACTTTTATAATTTCCTTGTTTGTTTAACTCCTGCAGCTCTGGGAGATGCCAAACAGAAACAAGGACTGTGTTTACTATCATAACACGTGAACATGTGTTTACCCCCCCCCGAAACATGGTCACTAAGTGCAGCGCACCAAAATCAGGCCACTTTTTAAACGTGCACGTGATGCATGGCCACAATAAGCTTATGGAAAGGGAAAGTATGCCACTTCCTCTCCAATGTCACCTGATTCTGTTACACGGCCTCCTAAGTTATTCAAATCAGACCCACATTTCATAATTACAAACAAGATTACACACTAAAACTGGACCACTGTAATCAATGTCAGCTGCTAAGCAGTGCGTTTACTCATGTGAAGAGATTACAGAGGACTTTGAACCTAAATTATACCATGAAATCTTCATCTGACCGCACTGTTTGTCTACGCTATTCATGTTTATAGACTATATGTCTGCATTGGATATTTTTCATTTATGATAATTAAAGATCACAAAGATGTACTGATAATTATTGACTGAAATGTTCTTTTCAGTCATGGTGATATGTTATCAAAATCCCGTTCACATTATTTCATCTTGTTTTCCTGTTAAAAAGCACAGTATCTCAACAGTGATAGTAGATAGCATACTGTATATTCTAAGTACTTGTGTTGCTTTCATGTTCTTGCACACACACACACACACACACACACACACAAAACAGGCAGGTAACACACACACACACACACACATACAGGGGACATGATGAGTGGTGAATGCAGTGCAGCTGGTAGGTAAGCGAGGGGTGAGGCAAGAGCACACACATCACAATCATACACACACACACACACACACACACACACACATGCACACATACACACTGCAAAATCCAAACAGTCACAAACCCAAATTGACTCAAAATAACACAACACAAACTGTAACAAACACATACACATGCACACTGCAAACCCAAACAATCGCAAACCCAAACTAACTCGAAATAACACAACTTGATCATTTATAAACATACAGTAACGCATAGCTATTATTTTTTTCCAATTCAAATAAATCCATACATTTTGATGATAGTGGGTAGTGGGTGGACTCCAACAGGCCATGTTTGCAAATGCTCCATAGTTTTATGTACAGTGAACATTATTGAATTGATATTATTGACTTAATTGCCTTAAGTCACCTTAAATAAATACTTGTGTTACTGTTACTAATTTGTTTTAGCTTAATTTGATTGAGTAAATAAAATACAAATTTCAATGTAATTAGTTTCCTCAAACATTTTGAGTTAGTTTGACCATTTGGGTTTATAGGGCTATGTACAGTGGAGCAGGGAGACACCTTTAAGGCTGAGAGAGAGTGATAAATCCCTGTGCCTGTCAGCTCTGCTGAGTGATGGTGGGGCCTTGTTTGCTCAGCCAGACTGGTGGCACACTGTCTCAAAGGTGTTCTCCGAAAAATGGGCCGTACTGTACGTTAAGAGCCTTAGGCTATTCTTCACCTTACATAACAGATGTGTTGAATTTACAGGAATCGTTTCTATGGCATTGTACTCTGTAATGTCACACACAACATTTTCAACTAGGCTACATTGTTACCTAAGGTGGTCTGCCCTACATAGCCATGGTGATGGCTACCCACTTCCCACCCTGATGAACCTTTTTGAATGGAATGAGAATTAAGAAATTAGGAAATTACAAACATGTATGGATGGGGGGAGGGTATATGAAATATAACCAAATATATTGGTTAACACTGAGCCTTCAGACTTAGTTCTTGGTGTGCAAAAGTGTCAATCTGTGTCAATCTTTTTCCTGGCCTCCTCCCATAATACTGGATAACATACAGACACATGCACACACACACAAACACACACACTCACACACACACACACACACACACACACACACACACACACACACACACACAGAAAGAGAGACACACTTTTACAACATGTCAAATTCATTTTGTCATTAACACAGGGGAATACAGTTTCATTATCTTGAATTTCCTTATCTTGAAATATAAATACCAGTAATATATATAATCAGTCAAGATCTCAAGAAAATGCTTCCATACTTTGCATCAATTGACCTTAACAACATCAACATTACATTCACTACAAGGACAACTAATACTGAAATGGAAAGATCAGTTTTTCAAGCCAAAGGTCATTCTTTGCACATGTATGACAGCTGTCTGACACCATCTCCAATAGTTACCAAACAAAGCATTCTCACATACCTGCATTTTTTATGGTAGTGGGTAGTAGGTGGACTCCTACAGTGGCTGTTTAGTAGAAGTTAGCCACCAATGCTGCCGTGTAAAGGCAAAAGGCAGTAACTTTGGTTGAAAATTAGTTATCATAATTTTTGGGATTTTCAATTGTGTTGACGTGCGCTTTCATGGGCAGTTTTTGTACATACGGGGGAATACCTAATTACACTTCTCCTCCCATCTTTTTACACAAAACTCCCACTTTCCTAAGTATATGCATGATATGGAAAAGCGCAAATTGCCATTTTCAGCTCCTGCGACCGGCAGTCTAGACAGTCTAGTCTGCAGTTTTACCTAAGAGCGGCCTGTTAGTACATACCACGTCATGCTTGGGGGCAGCTGTGGCCTACTGGTTAGCGCCTCAGACTTGTAACCGGAGGGTTGCGGGTTCGAACCCCGACCAGTAGGCACGGCTGAAGTGCCCTTGAGCAAGGCACCTAACCCCTCACTGCTCCCCGCTGCGCCGCTGTTGTTGCAGGCAGCTCACTGCGCCAGGATTAGTGTGTGCTTCACCTCACTGTGTGTTCACTGTGTGCCGAGTGTGTTTCACTAATTCACGGATTGGGATAAATGCAGAGACCAAATTTACCTCACAGGATCAAAAGAGTATATATACTTATGTTTTTATGTGCATGTTGCGAAGAAAATACGCCTCAAGTGGGCGTAAACGCAACAGTAAATCTACCCCTCTGCCTTTGTGTTAATATAATGACACCAGTGCTTGAATTTCCCCTGGGGATCAATAAAGTATCTATCTATCTATCTATCTATCTATCAGTAACTTCCAAATAAGGATCGAAGGTCAAGTTTAAGCTCAAGATTGTTTTATGTACACACATTTCTTCATTAAGACAACTAATTGCCAGTGATTTCCAGGGTCCTACCAATAATAAACATTTGGCTAAACTTTTAAGTAATTTGCTTTCAGTTACTCTCCATTATGTGACATATACCAGCTGGTTTAAAGCAACATGAAGTAAGAAGAGTTATACTCCTTATAGTCCATTTTAAACATGGTGGATACCCATTCAGCACTGCAGCGATACCCAGTGTGTCGAAGGAGGAACATGTTCCTGCACGCACGGGGACGCTATCAGAGACACTATTCTCTGTATCATAAATCAGCTAGAAATTTAAAATGAGTTAGAACCCATTATTTAAAGTTAAAAGAACTACTAAAGTATACGTTTGTTTCTTTAAAATTAAAGTTTCTTTAAAAAATTAGACATTATAGCAAGACCTGTGATGTTAACATATAATTGGGATCAGTTTACATTCTCAACCACCTCATCATCTGATAAATTACAAATGGAGATTTGGGGACAGCACACACTCTAAGCCAAGACTAATAAGCAATGGCAAATGATATCCATGGGACAGTGAAGATAGACAGCCGGACAGCAGGCGGGACCAACCTGGGACCCGGGTATGGTGGACCAGTGGGATCGCTGCGTGCATCAGCCAGGGCACGGGTTTATCCATTGGACTCGGGCGCGGTACAATTGGGCTTATGATCATGCCTATGCAAAGTGAATTCAGTTCAGGGTGTGTCTGATCCAACCAGCACAACCTACATCACTCATTCACCACAAGTGTATGCGTGTCCACAAAACAGAGCATTCTGCTAAAGAAAGTGGGCAGAAAGGCAAACAAAACGATGTGTTGCGTAAAAAGGCCTCTTATCTTTCTACAAAGCAGTTTATAGGAAGAAGACATTACAGCAACTACTTATCTTAAAATATAGCTGCAAGCAGCAATGTGGGGGCCAAGCAATGTGCTATAGCAGGAATGGCATTGCCATGCCATGAGCAAGCACTCACAGCAAGTTTGATTGCAATTGGATAAAGAATAGCTGAGAAATAAGCTCATTTACTTTGTTACAGCGCCCCTAGAGGCCAAATTACACCAATGTCCTTGTGCGTTCTCACAATCAGCTACCATGTCCCTCTACCAAGTTTGGACTTCATACACCAAAGTGTTGCTGAGATGTGAGCTCACTTTCTTTATTACAGCACCCCTAGAGGTCAAATGAGACCACTTTCCTTGCATGTCCTCACAATCAGCTAATATGTCCATGTATCAAGTTTGGACTTCATACAACGGTGCGTTGCTGAGATATGAGCCCACTTCTTGTATTACAGCACCCCCCCTAGAGGCCAAATGATGCCAATTTCCTACTGTGTCCTCACAATGAGGTACCAAGTCCCTGTACCAAGTTTGGACTTCATACATCAAAGCGTTGCTAAGATAGGAGCTCACTTCCTGTATTGCAGCGCCCCCTATAGAGGCCAAATGATTCCAATTGCTCACTTCCCTTGTTTGATTACAGCTGAGATACATGCCATGTGTGATTGGCTGTCACGGGCAAATAAACTTGAAATTAAAAATCTGACAAGTATCGTTTGTGCGCTCGGTCTCAAGATCATCTCCGCCAAGTTCTGTGAAAATCGGATGAAATTTGTAACCGCTGAAACTTTTAAGTAGTGTTTGGACCAAATCCAATATGGCGGAGGTCCATATGGCGGAAAGTGACGGGATAGGAGTCGATGAACTTCGGGATGGTCCAAGGACACAGGCGCTACCTCAATTGTGAAAATCAGACAAAGAGTCAAAGGATCATCGCATGAATGCTTGTCCAGCATTGAACTGGTGGTGGCGCTAGAGTGTTCAATGTATATGCATAAAAATGCTGTGAGTGATTGGGACAGTGTCCTGACTAATGCTATCGAAGTTTTGTTATGTTAACTCAAAGCGCCACAGGAGATGTTAGTCCACTTCCTGTTTGGTGGCTTCATCACCATATTTGATTGGCTGTCAAAAATGAAATAGAAAAATCTGACAAGTATCGTTTGTGCGGCTGGGGCAGAAGATCATCTCCGCCAAGGTCTGTGAAAATCGGATGCAATTTGTAACCGCTAAAACTTTTCGTAGAGTTTGGACTAAATCCAATATGGCGGAGGTCCAATATGGCAGAAAGTGACGTAATAGGGGTCATTGAACTTAGGTCGGTCCAGGGATTCCAACGGTGACTGATATGTGAAAATCGGACGCACCGTTCAATGGTCACATGCGTGAATGCAATCCAGGTTCGACCCATTGGTGGCGCTAGAGTGTTGGGCATAGAGTTCTGGAAATTGGTGAGAGTGATCATGGGACAGTGCTGAATCAGTGTGCCAAATTTCATAACTTTAGACCCAGCGGTTCAATTTTCGGCCAGATTTTGACCTGTTGGTGGCGCTAGATGGCTGGGTTTAGAGGTCCGTAAATGAGTGTGAATGGTCAGTGGAGTGTCCCGAAACTTTCTGCCAAAAAATCTACACTTTTTAGCCAGGCGTTCTATGGGCTGCCATAGACTCCAATGGCGGAGGAATAATAATAGGAAAAGCTAGTAACCCAATGGGTGCCTTCGCAGCTTCGCTGCTTGGCCCCCAATAATAGGAAAAGCTACTAACTCAATGGGGTCCTGCAGCTTCGCTGCTTGGCCCCCAATAAATACAGCAGTATTTTGTTGTACGCTCAGATTTACTCAAAATTAATCTTTTCATCGTTGTATTCTTATTTATTATGACCGCCGCTGGCGAAGCGGTCATATAATGATTGTTTTTTTTTTTTTTTTTCTTCCTGAATTTATGGTCAACGATACCTGGGACACCGAAACACCGGTGCACATGAAATTTGGTGGGTATGTAGCCCCACTAGACTTTTTTCACCGGAAAAAAATTAGTTTTAGATCCCCAGGGCCACTCCCCCGTGCTGGGCCTCCCGAACCGCAAAAAAAGCAGTTTTTCCTAAATAACTACCTGAACCATGGCACTGAGGATGAAGAATCTTTTATGGTATGTTGGTCTCAAGGGCCCACATCAACCTGGCCCATAATCACTCATTTGTGATTTGCACCCCCCCAGTAAAAAATGAAAATGCAATATCATTCTGCTTTAATCGCCCCTATCTTCAGTTAAGATGTTCAGAACTGCACCAAATTTTATGTGTATGATTGACCTGGCATTCTCTGGGGGTATGTTGTTTTGTAGAATTTCATCCATGGGGGTCTAAAAATTAGGTTATGTGTACATTTAGTGACTGTACACTCATTGGCCTGTAGATGGCGGTGCACATATACCCATGCACACACACACACACAGGTGCGCCATTATTACCATCGGTATTAGAACAGCAGATACATAATTACAAATTCAGTAGGATTAAAAGAAAGCCAAATATTCATCATCATCATCATGGCTGCATTTCCAGTATTGGCGATAAGTAGTCGCTTTGTCCACTAGATGGCGATCGTTGCAGTGAGGCGTAATTTTGTTGGAAGTTAAAAGTGGGTTGGAAAACAATGGGCCGCTTCCTACAAGGACTGTAGTTTACCGCAGAGAACGCCTAATAAGGATAGGGACGATGTTCACATGAAATGTAATTCCCATTTCTTCTTGAAGCCGAAATAAATCTGAGAATGTTTATCGGACATGCTTGGTTTTTACTGCAGGTAGGCTACGTTAATCTTATAATATCAATAAGGACCTAGGTACAATAATGTTACCGTTAGTGTTGGTTGAGTGATGGAGGCCAATTTGATTGCATTTGTAGAAAACTATAAATGCGGTAATACCAAGCAAATTGATAGCAGCACTGTAATTGTATCTTTCGACTGTCATTTGTTGCAATTGCAACAAAAATCATTCTGTGCAATGGAAGATTTACCAACGTTACACCGGTCTGATACAGTTTTGCCTATACATGCGTGAGACTGAGACGCCTGTTTATTTGTTTGAAGTGTGTGCAGGGTGTGAGAGGGGAATCGATGTGCTTTGATTCCAGCTTGGTAGTTGTAGTCTGTGAAATTAAAAAGCATGTGTGTGTGAAGTATCCAAACAACCTTCATTTCATTATGGCTGCTTTAGCAACACATCTTAAGCTACTGTGTAGTGGGTCCCATTTAGAAGTGGCTACTTCATTCGCGCTTTCCATGACTCATGGAGCTGCATGCATTTTATTACAACTTTTCGCACGATATGGCAGTTTAAGTCCGCTTGATACTGTAAGGCGTAAGCCATTGGTTTCCAAAGGAGATTTTATTTGTGTCGCCAGCATAGCCTATTGACAATTTATGTTGTAAATAGGCCTACCTTATAGGCCTACTTGTAGCTTAGGGAAGCTAACAGCTTTCTATTATGATCTAGTTTGTTAGTTACAGTTTTGTCATAACTCCCTGATGCATTTTTGTATTTAGAATAGCCAAAGCGTGGGTATCTCAATCGGAAATTTAAACAATATCGGGCGCCTATGGACAAGGCTGGGTGAACCCAGCCTGATCTGCCCGCTATTTATTTTTTGATTTCTTAAAAGATTGAGCTTGTTCTGGTGAAAGCCAGACAAGCCATGGACCTCAGTTACACAATGCAAGGGAACATGAATCAGCCTATATTTGCACGAACAACAACGGACAACAGCTCTTCAACTTTGGCCCGTTAAAATGTGTATAAACAGTCTAGCGACGCATTTCATCAAGGCCCATTTGGACATATCCAAATGGGTGGGAAGGGGTAGAAAAAAGACGGATTAAATGGAAAGATCTATGGGGCATGGAAGCTGGTAAGATCAGATTTATGTTAGGTGCTACATATGATGTGCTCCCATCTCCCAAGAATTTAAGTCAATGGTTTGGTGAAGATGATAAATTCATAGCATAATATACATTTGCTGACCCAGATTTGAGCCGCCATCTTGGACCGGGTCATCCCTCCACTCAGTGGTTTGGCAGTCTTCACCATTTCATATCTCACTGAATGCAAGATTCTCACCCATTTTTGCTGCAAAGGTCATACATGTAGCTATGATACAGGACACATGATTTAGCGTATTTTAATATTCATAGTGGGTTTAACAGTAATAGAATATTTTGATATATGATATAGTGACCTTCGTCCGATATCAAAACTGGGAACATAATCCATGTTTGACAGCATAGACAAAACTAGTTTGATACAAGTTTAATGAGTTAAATATAGTTCACAGTTGACAGAAAAGTTCCATCAACAGCATTATTCACAGTCCACAGAAAGGTTCCATAAACATTTAAGTGAGATCAGTGCCATTCAGACATCTGAGGGGTATTCCAAGTAGGCCTATGTGGTTTAGTGACAAACTTGGGTAAATTGACTCAGAATAAGTTGTAAACCTCCCAGTAGAAAAGCTGTATGATACAGGAAACATGGTTGTGTATATTTTAATATTATCATGGGCATTAACAGTTCATCAATTCAAGACAAAAAGGTGACTTGTCACTTGAACAGTGTCAATGGGTTCATCAACAGCATCTGTTATTTACAGTTCACAGAAAGGTTCCAGCCCCAATGAAGAGATTAAATAAAAGGAATTAAGAAACATTTTAGAAACTGCTAAGATCAACCCGTTCATTGCAATCAGTAAAGAATCAGGGAGTGTCTTCACAGGCTCAGTGAGACAGAGTTACCGTCATGCAGTTGGTTCTATGATTTCGACAACTGGTACATGTCATTTTGTATGTTCCCACCTTGCTAAAATTGCTTGGGTACACTTTGGCTGAGAACAAAAGTGCTTCAGACAGCAGGTGGGCAAATAAGATGGCATAGTAAACTGGGTACTCCATAAAAGAGGACTGAAGAGTCAACCAGGCGATGGGAAAATGGGACACAGAGTGGCGAATGCAGGTGATGAAGGTGGAGCTCATAAATCAAACATTCAGTCACAGTGTAGCAGATGCCCTGCAGTACTGCAATGAAGAGCTGCACCTTCCTCAGTTCCAGGGGTGTGAGGAGACCGTTCAGTTCATTCACAGTCTTCTTGAACAAAGCAGTTGTTCTGGAGAGATACAAAATAATAAATAAATGAATGAAAAGGAATTTGAGAGGCATCTTATTCTTTGTCAGGGTAAATGACATGAATAATACAGTGTTGGGCAAGCTACTGAAATTTTAGTGAGCTAAACTATCAGTTACTCTGCCATGAATAAAACACTACACAAAAAACCACCCAGTCAAATGTATTAGTAGCCCTAACACAAACACAGCAGTAGGCTAGTTCACTACATAGGAAGCTACTTTAAATTGTGCTAATTTCACATGACAAGAAAAGTGTAGCTTGTCTGGCTAAGCTACTTGATAAATAAAGAAGTTGAGCTATTGAAAAGTTACTTTATTCAGGAAATAGTGAGGCTACCACCCACACACTTATGCTACAAGTAGCAGCTAGCGATTGCCCAATAGGCTAGTCTGTGCCACTTGTGTAAAATTCGCCGGCCAAATCTAGTATGATTTATTTCTACAATAGCCTTCTTGTGTCAGTTGTAATCTAAGTCAGTGTTATGGAATATGACTTATCAAGTCTCAGTTCATAGCCGGGTGAACACCGAGTAAACATAGCCTAGCTATCGTAACACCCCCAATTATCACCACTTTTGTTCAGAAATTCTAAAACAACGATGTTTTTTAACACTTCAAAATAACATTTACTAAATGAACCTTACATTTTTCAGTAGCCATAGTTGTGTAGATTTGAACAAAATCTGGTTTGGTTCTTAACGGGAGCATTTACTGCCTGAAATATCCGATTTTGTTTACCACTCTCGGAGTTATAGTGCTGGCCTGATGGGTCAGCCCTATTTACACCGCTTTCAACGGTACATGGACGGTTAGACCGAGAATTGTCGTCTGAAATTAAAATTCCACTGGAGCTCCAAGCGGTTGTGTACACGCAGCCTTACAACACTCTTTACAGCTCCTCGAGTCACGGTAAAATGTCATTTTTGGTACATAGCTAATTTAGATACACCTATGTTGTGGGTGGTTGCGTTTCTATAGGAGTCCGCTGTCTTGGTTTGTATAGAAATGGATATTAAGTGACACATACACGCAAGACGGTGGAAATACGGGACCGGTGGAAATAGGGGGAGTTACGATAGATGGCTACGATTTTCATACAGTAATATCAAAGATTGCTCCTTCTCAGCTCTCTGGTAATATTCTATTCACAAAATACAACCAATAGTACGGGTTATGTTTAAATCTTACTTGTGAAAAGTAAATCCCAGTATGGTCCGCCAATTTGAGAAGGAACATGCTGTACAGGGCTGTCATCTTGTGTCTTCTGCTGCAACTTAACGAGGAGTATGACCGGTCCAAGATGGCGGCCGCATTTCTTGTTTCCAGCAGCCAATGCGGTGTCTATGTATATTATGTCTATGGTTTACTTCATTGAACTCACTGTTCCTTGGGAAGACAGAGTGGAAGTGGCCAATGAGCTGAAGAGAGCTAAATACACTGAAATAGCATAGGAGGCAGCTAAGCGAGGTTGGAGTGCACGATTAAGGCCCTATTGAAATCGGGTGCACGTGGGTTTGTGGCCAGATCTGCTATTGGCTTGCTGTCTGAATTGGGCATTTGTGGTCGAAGTCTAAGGCAGGTGGTTAGTAACATGTCTTTAGCAGCAGAACGGGCAAGCGAATGGTTGTGGGTAAGGAGAAATTACCCTTCCTGGGGCGCAAGCTAAGGTAAGCTAACTGGCTCATTTGTTTTGTGTTTGTGATGGACTGTGCCTAGGTTGATGGTACTTGGCTAAGGTCTTTATGGTTTATGGTTCAGTCCGCATCAACGGGACAGACCAACCTAGCCAACTTAGACCATGCCTAGGTTGGTTAAGGGTATTTGGATGTTTGTTGTGCCAATATGGTGGCAGCATGGGGCGTAAGCTAACTGGCTAATTTGTTTCGTGTTTGTGATGGGGCCTAAGCTAACTGGCTAAGCTAACTGGCTAATTTGGTTTGTGTTTGTGATGGGCTGTGCCTAGGTTGATGGTCGGTTGGCCAGGGTTTTTATGGCGATGGTTCAGTCCACATCAACGGGACGGACCAACCTAGCCAACCTTGACCATGCCTGGGCTGGTTAAGAGTATTTTGGGTACTGGATATTTCAATGTGGTAATATGGTGGCAGCATGGAGGGGAGTGTCTCCAGGACGCTGGTTTCACTGTTAAGCCTTCATGAGGTGTCGTGGGCCTAACTTAACGAAACATCGGTGAATGAGGGTGCCCACTTGATAACCCCAATGACATGCCGCTTACTATATACTGCTGTTGGATAGGCCATTTGTATTGTGCTTGTGACCATTTGGTAGTGTGCTTTTTAAAGTTAAACTTGAGCAGGGGCTTCTGAATGTGTTTTTACCTTGGATTTTGGCACAAGGGATTTTAACATCTAATCCTGTGTATTAATGTAAAACATATCAGTTATTTGCACCACTGGTTAGACGTAAAACATAATTTCGTTTCAGACTACTGTTACTTAATTTGTGCATTGACAATAAAGCATCACATGAACTAAAGATGACTAAAATCTTATGCAGAAGAAACATTCACATACCTTTTCACATTTATGATACCTTTTGCTTTTCCCAAATACAATGTAGCCTACAGGTGTAAGTGACCTTTCATCAATCCAGTTGCAATGGATGAACTGTGATGAACTGCCCTACTTGTGATTGTTTAGAGATTTTAAAGGTTTTATAACAATGCTACAACTTCTTTGGCTATTCTACAATCTATTCACCTTTTCAGCCAGTAGGCTACTACTTTCTGTGTGCAGCACACACACACACAGGCATGCCAAACAAGCATACACAAAAGTTTCAAGGCATGGAGTAAAAGATGGAGACAAATTGATTAGTGAGATTTATTTTCAAAGGATGTTGAGCTCATATTTTGTACCGCTTTGCAGTACATCTAGTTTTTGCTAGAAATTGAGTTAAAAATTGTTATAGAACAAGTTAACAGTTAGAAAACCCATACACACTGTATGTTGAGATTCATCATGAACAATATCTAGATGCTTCATTCCTGACTGTGTTCAGTACAGTGAGATAAGATTGTTCATGACGTGGTGATTTCTAGCAATTCTACAAGCAGTTCAAAGTTATTTGAGAGGTCAAATCTCATGGCGTGCCTATGAAAATGTTCTCCACTGCTGCCTTTGAACAAGTAATAATGCTCTGAATACTGAGTTCATGTCTGGATAGCCTGTGTCCTCGATCCACCTCAATTAAACCAATCTCACCCTAGGTTGAATGATATTGATACCCTGTGCTCACTGTGCACCAATTTCAAATCTGCTGAGAGAAAATGGCTTAGATCCAAACTAGCCAATGATCTCACAAGCTACCAGTCACTCCTATCCTCGTTCTTAGCCAGCATTACTACAGCAAAGATCAGACTCCTCCAGCTAGGGGCACAATCAACAATTCTGTGACCCAATTCTTCAAGACATGCAGTAGGAGACAAGACCACCTGAGGCCCTGCACCTTAAGGTTTGTAACACTAATTGTGTGTGGGAATTCCCCCAAGACACAGATAAGCTGCAGAGATGGGACAGAGACATGTATTATAGCTATTTATCTTATCAAATAGACAGAATTCCTGAGAAATGAATCAGAATCATGCCTTTATTACAAAAAAGACCATATGATTAAAAACACTTAAGCCACAGATGTAGAAGACTTCAGATTGTAAGACCAAGGTACTGGCAGCCAATAAAGCCTACTAAAGCCAATAGGCAAGTGGATAAGTTGGGGTCAATTGAGTTACCTGAGGAAGTTGGCGAAATCAACTCAGCAAACTCAGAAAAGAACATCATCAACACATTGCAAGGCATAATGTTCCAACAACATGCCCTTTGGATCCTGTCCCTTCTGCTCTACTACAGTCTATCACACCTGCTGATCTGCCGGCAGGTCACAAATGTGTTTAATACTTCACTCCGTTCTGGAATAGTTTCTTCTTCTTTTAAACAAGAAATGTACAGTTGATCCAACTGATGTGTATACTGCAAGATCTTTCCAAGTAAGAGATTGTTTCCACCCCGTTTTGAACTGGGGGCCATTCAAGTGTGAAGCGAACATGATAACCACTACACTATGGGAACTTGTGGCAAGGATTACGTTTGACACAGTAACACAGTGAGTTCAAAAACATAATACTTCACCAGCAGTGTAAAGCTGTACTTTTGCCAAGGAAACCAGCAGTCGCCCAAATAAGAGATTGTTTCCACCTGTCTCCCTTCTTCCTTTCAAACCCTGTCAAAGGTTTTGGAAAAAGCTCCCATTTGGCTATCACTGCTATACGGACGATACTCAACTTTCTTTCCCACCTGAGGACAGCTTTTCCCAAACAGATTAAAAACCAGCTGGACTTATCTTCATGACCCAACTAGATTGGCATGGAACTTGGGTGTCATAATTGATGACAAACTTAACTTCTCATGTAGTTCTCATGTACTTCGCATGTAGCCTCAATTGCAACATCATGTTGATTTGTCCTTCACAACATTAGGAAGATCTGACCTTATCTGACACAAGATTCCACATAACTTCTTATACAGGCCATGATCATCTTCAAACTGGACTATTGTAATTCACTGTTAGCTGGCCTGCATGCTTGTGTAGTGAGATTGTTACAATTGATTCAGCATGCTACAGCACGCCTGGTCTTTAATCAGCCAAAGAGGACACATGTAACTCCTTAGTTACTCTCATTGGCCTCCTATAGTAGTCAGAATTAAATTTAATCTCTCATCTTGGCCTGGACACTTACTGATCTGCTCCCTGCTATTTCAATTCTATGATCTACTCTCAGCTCTACGTCCCCAACCACCCATTGCAGTCTTCTGATGAGCGCCTGTCGACCAGCCATAAATGCTCAAATTCAAGACTCTTTTCCTCAGTGGTTCCTCGTTAGTGGAATGAGTTGCCCAGTGCTCTGCATTCCTGTGATAGTTTTGGATCTTTCAAGTGGGGTCTAAAATGTATCTGTTCAGCTTACACTTTATTAATTAAGTGGTTCTTATGAGTTATGTTATGAGTTAAGTTTGTATATTTATGGTGTTCATTTTCATTGTTGATTGTTATATCATTGTTATTTTCCTTAATGTAGTCTTACCGAACTTTTTAACTGTTTCTAAAACTGTTTACTGTTCATTTTTAACTATTGTATTGTTTTATTTTGTAAGTCCCTTTGGACAAAATGTGAAGGTGTGAAGTAGCTTGTTAATGTTATGCTAAAGCCTCATAAAATGCAGAAAGAAAACCACCATACAGGAACAACCTACCACTGGCGCCGCATTCACCGATTCCTGCCAATAGATGGACAAATTGAGAGATAAGTACACTAAAGCCTAATGCACAAGTTAGGTTATAAGCCAGTACCCAGGCTGCATGTCAGTATAAAGTCTTATCCTTAATGCAGCCAGTAGCAGCTAACCCATTGCCTAATCAAGTAAATACCTCAAATGCAAAGAATATCCATAAATAAAACAAAACGAAATTGTCCGAAGAAAACAAAACGGAATGGTCAGAGACACTCAGAAACGCTACACTGAAACACTTAGAATGGTCAGAAACACTTAGAACACTTCATTTGCACTTACCATGACCTTCTTCTCTATCCTGTCCTCTCTTCCTTGGCTTAACTTGACCGTGACCTTGTCACTCTGAACAAAAGCTTAATCTAAATTAATGAATAAATAAAAAGTTCTTTATAAGAAAATTATTTCATTTACCTTTTTTAGAGTATAGGCTTATTTCATGCCCAAAAAAATTAACTTCTGGCCACAATTTTACACACAATTTCACTTGAAATCACAAGTGAGCTCCTCAAATGAATTGGTTTAAATAGTGAGTCTGATACACATACTGTACAATTGCAAGAATGAACTGGGGTATACAAGTTCTGATTAAATGCTCATTGTGTAAAACAAAATATAAATTAATGTGAAGCTCTAGATTATACGTTTCACTGAGGAGGGAGGGGAGGAGAGGCAATGGTTATTTTACGGAAAAGAGAGCAGAATGAGCAGTAAGTTCAGTCAACATATGAGGTGTCAAACTGAAACTGGTGTCCTGTCTTTTGTTTCAATTGAAACTGGTGGGGTTGAACACAAATGAGGACGGTAGTTCATGAAATGTTTTGCATGTGTATTCACGAATGAGGGCTCTGAATGGGCTATATGAAGCATGTAACCTCTGAGATTACCAAAGTACACATACGTTCTGTGCTAAGTGGAGGCTATTCATCTTTAAATGTCTCTATCCAGGATCTCTTTACAGACACAAAGCATTGTAGAGGAGTCTCATTGTGCCATCGTAGCTGACAGACGACCCTACCAATTGAACTGAAAAGGGGGTGTGAGCTGTGTACATCAGCATGCATCTCTACACAAATAATTCATACATTTCCAAAAGTTGTAATAGATCCTCTTCACCTCCATTCATTGGAGCAAAAAACATCCATTATAATATCCATTGAGTCTCTATGGCCTTAAAGGAACCGTATGTAAGAAATGTATTTCAATTAATCATAAAATGGCCCTGATATGTCACTAGACATTAAGAAATCATGTTCATTTTAAATACAACAGTAGTCTGGCCAGGATATTGTCATTTAAAAAGTGAAGTTGCAGCCCTCAACTGATGTTGATGTTGTCATGTTGTGTTTTGGCCTGATGCGTCACCCTCCACCTATCTACTAATCACAAAGTCAGTAGTGTTTTGGCATCCGGGTTGCCAGCTCTGCCAGCCAGAGGGGAGGGGAAGGGGATACACCACTCTACAGTAATTTGAAAGTGATTGTAGTACCAGTTTTGGCCACAATCTTACATACAGTTCCTTTTAATTTATGACAGTCAAATGAAAAAACTTTCCTAACTGAACACCTTTCACAAGATCTCAAACAAAACATGATAAGTCAGCTCAATGCTCTTATGCACTTTGCCCATTAGTTAAATTAGGGCCTCTAAAATCCCTGTTACCAGGGCCTCATAAAGACAGAGAAACCCTCACTCAGTTAGACATAAACAGTCTAACAACTAACAAGAGAACAAAAAAGTTTTCTGAGCAAACAATTGACCCCACAACCACTTATGAGAGGGTGTAGGCCTAACTAACCAAACTGTTTGTCAGTTATGAAGTCTGATCTGATCCACTAATTTAGAATTAAATTAAAATGTATTTTCTTGTTGAGCCATGGTTCTTGTAGAAACCTCAGGCACAATTGGGGTACACAAAACAAAAAATCTATATGTATACTAACTTAACTAGATGTTTGTCGACAATTTTGCTTTACTTATATTTCACTATCATTGATAAGCTATAGCCAATAGCATGACAACTCACTACCCACTGCGCGCAGAGGCCCGCCAAGACCCCACACTCACTCCTTCAGTGTGAAATATGATGCTTGAGGAAGGTTGCCATCACATGGTGGAAATTTCCAGTCTCTTCCTTGTTAAATGGGCTGGTCCGTATGCTTGCTCAACATAGCCTGCGTTGGCTTAGTTTACGATTGGTAGCGCTCTGAAGTCTTCACTCAATTGATAGCCTTCATTCAAGGTGGGTTGCTATGCAAACTTATATTGTAGTGCAACAGTTGTTATTTCATATTGTGCATCTTTTTTCACGACACGCTTTTTTAATTTAAACATGCTTCATTGTTGTGACTTCTTAATCAGTAACTGGTTCTCATAATGCATTCTCAGACTATGCATATATTGTTGCCATATCATAGACTAACGTAAACAGGTTAATTGTGCAGACACTATTTTTACGATTGTAATGGCTTGTTACATTGTAAAGTCAGCTACTTGTAAGGTCTACATTTTGCCACTATTTGTTACAAGTAGCCAACCGTGTAAGCATCTTTAGCTGTCCATAGGCAAGGCGAGGTTTTCTGAACTGACCATGGGGTGTAGCCATAGAGGCTGAAAGCTTTGGCGGTAAGAATTGAAAACGGATTATAACCTGCGCTGACTGGTAGTAGATGCACTAAATATTTGTATTTGGGAACAGCGTGGTTTCAGTATCCGCACAGTATGACTTGTTTGTTCTGAAGTAAATAAGTGAAAAGAGGTTATATTTAGGCTATTCTCTGTCGTGTTAGGGAACTGCAGCGCATGGCATAAATAACTCAAGTGTTTGCCCCCTCCCCCATATTCATCTAGGAAATTGCTTACATTTCCTGACTGAAAGAACCGAAAGAAAAACATTAGCCTACATTTTAAAGGTTAGAATAAATTCTGCGTTATAAGTGCCATGCAGATGTGGCTCCTGATGTTAAAGGGGTGGTTATCCCAGACGTTTTTCACGTGTTTAAGAAACGTCGGTGATTACATAATCCAGTCAGTATAAACAAAGATGAAAATGAGTGAATGTGAACACAGGCCTACACTGAAAAGTCACTCTCTCCAGGAAAACAGCATGGACTTGATTATTTGGTTTTCTTATTAGAAAATTGTGAATATGAGCACTTAGGTTTATAACTCAATACCAGCCTTTGACATGGTGTTGCACACTGGCTATTACTAGGCCATTAAAACTACGTAGCTCTAGTAGGAAGGCTGAGGGGGAAGTATCAGTGTAACAAAAGAATAGCCTAGTTTAAGGCCTGGCAAAAATAATGTAACCTATGTTGCAGGTCGAAGATTGTTGAAGTTGTTCAACGTGGAGCAGACTGGTCTGAACCATAGGCCTACTGTTGTTAACACTTTTTAAGAGAGGTGTTTGAATTTATACATTTCCTGTAACTTATCGGATAAATGTATGTTTTATTTCTATATGGTCGCCATTTGGTTCACATCGAGTAGACTAGGCTTCTTTCAGCATTGCCAATATGCTGAACACAATTGTGCTGTGTTTAGACTACAATAGGGAATCATCTCTGGTTACGCGCCCGCCTACACGTGCTAGCTATAACATAGCTGCCCTCCTGATACACCTTACACTTAGCCAGTAAAATATGCTTTTCTTAGTTGGTTTTGAAGTTGTTTGGCTTGTGGACAAAGATTTCAGAACTGGTTCATACGAAACTTGCGTTGTAAGTGCGCTCGCGGGTTGCGTAGATCGCATCAACATGGTTGAGGCATGCTCTTGTGTAGTGTTGTTGAAGTGTCTGTAGAAATGTGGGCTAGGCTTTCCTGCTTGTTTTTATGATGGTAAACTGGATTTGGCAGAACATTTGATGGACAACTTTGTTATAGTCTGCTTCAAAAGTAAGTGGTCTACCACAACAATGGCTCTTCACCAAAACCAAAACATTAAAGCAGAAAGACAAAAATCTTAATTTATATCTTATTTATTTTTCATGTTATTTTACACAGGTCTTTTTATCATATGTCTTTTTACACAGGTCTTTGTCATATGTGTGTTTTTAAAGAGAACCGCTGAAGAGATAATCACACCAAGGTTGCATCAGACTCTGCAATGCTCCTCCCTCTAGGCTGCTGTGACAGAGCAGCTTTCATTGTTTTGGGTAGCAGCTAAAGTAGGCTGTTTAATCTCATTTGAATTTGAGCCCGCCCACATAATCAATATAGTGATATATAGTGACAAGAAATATTATCTGAACCATTCCACTATTAGTACCTCTACCCCCACACATATGTGTGAATGTGTGCATGCGCATGTGCATACACACACACGCACACATTTACATACAAAAAATCCCCTCATGGCAAGGAAACAGACTCACGGTACCATACACTAAAACAGGTAGCCTATCGCAGTTTTACAAACAGTTCTGTGAAGTGTGATAATCTCACGCATTCTACTGCCACTTCATTTTAGTGAACTTTGCCAGTGACCAGAGGAAGTCATGCAATAGGCTGTTTTCAACACATGCAGCAAAGCAAGCAACACAAATGTCACATCAAATAGATATGGATATAGATAAGTCTCTCTCTCTCTCTCTCTCTTTCCTTTTCAAACATCAAAAAGTAGACTTATTCCACCTCTGAGCTTAATAAGAGAGTTATACCTTTTTGACCATTGAGAGGTTACATTCTATCACTCATGTTTCCATAACGATCCAAATGTGTGAGCTGCGTGCCTCTGGGACAGTGTCCTTGCAGCCCTGTCCAGGTGTGCCAGGTATTTATAGGTCAGTCTGTGGAGCCTTGCTGCCAGAAGGCCACCAGGGTCTGTGAGCTCATCTCTTCCTGTCGACCATAAGAGACCCCATGGGCAGGCAGTGGTGGAGCGGCAGTGAGGATGTGGGTCACACTGCTGACATGGCGTTCGCTGCGCATATGGGAGTGTGTGTGAAGCACCAGCCAAGGGCTTGCTCCTCTGGAGTTGATCAGTCAGTATGTCCCTGATGTAGTGACAGGAGTCAGTAGAGTTAAATCAAGATCTGTTGCACGGTAACATGGCTGCTGTAGTTGTGTGGAAACTTGTCATCTGCATGTGGCTTTGTGAGGTAGGATCATATCACATTCTTTTGTGTGCTCTTTCCTGTAACGTCTGTGGATACAGGTATGGTACCTGTCATTGGGGGTGCACAATATTTCACCTGTGTTCGCAGTGTGAAACAGTATCTCTGTTTCAGTTTCACTGATCATATCACAGCTCTGCCTTTCATATGCAGTCTGTCATTTGAAATGATCAGTGGTTTACAAAAAAAACAGAATCATCTTATGCAGAAATATTTATCAATCTGCACGTCATAGTGCCAAATGTATGTTTTGTTTTGTTTTTTACGCATGGTTGGGTATTATAATATATTGGTAATATATCAAGATGAATGTGGGCATTCGCCACATTTACCAGTTGCCAGCTGACCTCAGTGCCATTTAGGATGGTTCAATGTGTCCCTGCCAATGTTATGTCATTTGTCCTGCCAGACTGATATAGTTTATTTACAGAGTGGCTTGGAATCACCCTGAAGCTTGGTGTTCAGGACAAGGGGCAATAGTGGCATTCAACCTGTATCGTGTAATCTGCATGTTGTACTGTTCATACCTTAACCATAATTTAATCTTCTTTAGACTTAGAGTAATCACACTACTAGCGATTAATCACACTCTGCTGTTCTTATTGCGTAAAGACTTCAGGAGCTAAAGCTTTCTTCATACATCAGTGCGCTTCAAAAGGAGCTCTTTTTGAACAACACTCTTCAGCCTGCATGACAATGTTTTTTTCAAAGACCCAAATAGCTGTCTGGCTACTCTCAGCGGTTCAGAGGGAAGAAAGACTCGCCAGAACTCGGGTCCAGTTGGTGGAGAAATATTTTCATGGGGTGTTCACTTCACTGCCAGCTCACATGCCTCGACCTGTGAGAATGCTCGCATCCTTCCACAATCACCTACATGTTAGATGAGGCCAGGCCATCAAAATATTGCAGTTGAATGTTTGCTGACACTGGAGAATTCCGGTGTGATATTGACCTAAAGTGTGTTGAAACATGATACCGAGTGTGAACGTATGTCTCATAGCCCATCTCGGCTTGTCCCCTGCACTCCAAAATCTGGCTAGTTAGCCCGATGCTACCAACAGCTTTTCAATGGTGGTGCTTGACATCGGGCTAACCATGCAAATAAATCACTGTTTTACACTGTTTCACGAGGCTCAATGTATCTCCACACTTCATTGGTAGACTTCGAGGGCCCTGACATTTAAAAGCGAGACATTGAGAACTTTGAAAAAAGCACTGGTAGTTTACTTACAAGGCGATTTATACAGACAGGTATCTTCCCACGAAGTTTGGCGTTTGCAGCCATCTTGAATTTAGTCACGATAAATTGGCGACGGTAAGAATGAACAGGTATGATAAGGGATCAGATTCCAAAATAATTCAGTGGAAATGCATGGATTCCAGTTTCTTCCAGTAGCAGCAACTGGAATCCATGCATTTCCACTGAAATATTTTGGAATCTATCCCTTGTTGAACCTGTTCATTCTTACTGGGTAAAAACTATCGTGACTAAATTCAAGATGGCTGCAAACAGCAAACTAGATGAAGATACTGTCTGTATAAATCGTCTTGTAAGTAAACTACCAGTGCTTTTTCAAAGTTCTCAATGTCTCGCTTTAAATGTCAGGGCCCTCGGAAGTCTACCAATGAAATGGAGATACATTGAGCCTAAAATAAATGGTGTAAAACAGTGATTTATTTTCTAACTAACCCCGACGTGGCACCACCATTGAAAAAACTGTTGGTAGCATTTCACTAGCCAGATTTTGAGTGCAGGGACAAGCCGAGATGGGCTATCATAATTCACACTCGGTATCATGTTTCAACACACTTTAGGTCAATATCACACCGGAATTCTCCTTTAATGTGTAGCACATTCTTGTTCAGGGCTTCAGGTGTGCTTTCGTGCATTCAGCGGCGACCCTTGCTGTAGTATGAAATGAAAGAGTACACAGCAGCCAAAGATCACCATCCAGTCATGAATTCAAAGTATACGCTGGGCCTTTTTTCTAAGCCTATGACCTTGACTTTCTTAATACATTTAGTATTTTGTTAAATTTAAGTAGACTTTGCTACAATACCTACACTCACCTTTCTGAGTTGCATTTCTGTTTTTTTGTAGGTTTTTTTTTGTCTTTTTTTTGTCTGTTTCCTCTCTACGGAGCTAGAATTTCTCTGGTCGTGTCCTCCTGTGTAAACCCAAAGTGCAAAGGGAAAAATCGGGCCAAGCCTGACCTGTATTTCACACACACAGCGAGCACACAGACATGGGCGCTCGGGAAGAACTCGGGCGGATGTGAGGAATGTGCCACTGCAGTGAGGAAGAACCTGAAGGACATCAGAAGATTACAGATCCTTATAATGACTATGCCTGTGTGTGTGTGTGTGTGTGTGTGTGTGTGTGTTTTACCTCTGAACACAACCAAGTTAATGTTCCAAGAGGAACTCCAGGAGTCTTCCAGTTTAGTGTTTCTTTTGTCAGAACCAGAAAATTTTTCCCATGTAGAAGCTCTTTTCAATTTGTTCAATAGAGTTATGAGAATTCAGTTTGAAGAAATGCAAGTCTCAATGTTTATATTTGCTGTGAAATGCAAATTAAGAATTCTGTATAGAGGTTAGTTGAGAAAAGAATGTTTAAAGGTCTAAAGACCTGCCTAACTAAGAGGTAGTGATAAGCGGCATTAATAACTCTGACTTGATCCCAGATAACTTTACAAGGCCTGGCAGCATTTGAGAAGGTCAATTTAAAATGGTATGGTTAATAGCCCATTAGGAAGTGGAGACAATTTTAGGAAGCCTCAGTTACGTCATTTGAGGCCGTCCCCACATAAACATCAGATGTGTCCTTGATTGTGTGTAAATAAACAGAGAGCCAAGAGATAAGGCAGGTGATCATACCCTCTGCGGCCCCTGGTGAGCTGCCGTGTTTGAGGCCCCATGTGTGCTCTTCTTTGGTAGTGTTTGCATTGATCTGTGTGCGTCACTGGCCCAATCCAGGATCATAGAGCTGGCAAACAGAAGAGCCAGTTACATCCTGTTGGGACTAGTCTGCTAGAATGCTGAATGTAAGGTAGTGTAGTGTCAAGGAAGTGTATGGTGTCATAATTTTTGAAGTGGACCTTGTGTTCATCTTATTCTCAGCCAGGCTACCAGAGAGTGCCCCAAGATTCTCCCATTACGCTTGCCTTGCCTGCCCGGGTCCTTCCTCATGGGGTGGTAGCTTGATAGTGAAGCTTATTACCCTCACTGTCCCAGCGTTTCACAGTGACGTCAACACTGCGGTCTGTTTAATGTGTGACGCGTGTCTGCACAGCCCAGTGTTCAGCTTTGTCTTCTGAAGAGCTGGTGATGCTTGATGTTTTGTGTATGTGTGCATACTGACCTGGGATCAGTCACAGCATAGAGCTGCGTGCCGCTTCCACCTGGCCCATTGGACAATAGCTCATGATTGGCTCACATGGTGTGAACTCTATGAACTGAAAAGGTGTGACTGACATATAAGGAGTGTCCCTACAGCCGCGCGAGGAACTTTTGCTCCAACTTAGGGCTACCTGGACATCATTGGATTACCCTGCAAGTCCTCTTATTCATATCCTGCTTAGGCTGTAAGGTAATCTTCTGATATGCCGTATATCTTTTTTTCTCAGTGCATTCCCAGAACATGCTAAGATTAAACTAATCCAAGAATTAAGGATAATCTTTGTTCATGATAATGTTCATGATAATAATAATCATTATTCATAACTTTTGGTGATCTGTAAAAAGTGTATCCGTTGCAGCAGTAGTTGCAATAGATATAGTCCAGCTTTTTGTGGCTCAGATGTTTAAAAGAGTTTCATGCCAGAGGCATGAAGAGAGAAATAAGTCAAGAGGGTGTTGAAATGTTGCATCATCCTTGCAGTGGTACATTTTTTCTTACGCAAAATGTAGTGACACTGTCAGTGAAATTGTATAAACATTACAGGAATTCCATGTTGATATTTTAAAGAATTCCAAACGGGTATGTTTTAGATAGGCAGCCTTAGATCACTTGATGCTCTTTTCTCTCTGATTGGTAACAAAGAAGTGTACTGCCTCTATGAAGAGAGTGCATCACAAGGATGATGACCTTGCTTTTAGAAGTTGCCCGCACACACAAACACACACACACACACACACACACACACACACACACACACACACACACACACACACACACGCTCACAATTCTCAGGAGCTGATTGGAGCCTAGTGTCCCTGCCTCCCCCCGGGACCCATAGCTGCTGTAGAGAGCTTGGCTGAGTCTCTGTGCACGTACTGCATAAGGGTCCAATTGGAGTTGTGTTTTGTCTGGTTTCATGAGTGGGCATTTCGGGCGGACAGGCTTGAGCCTGGCCCAGCAATAGAGAACAAACAGCTGTTGATGCAACAGGCCTCGCTATCTTGCCCAATTCTCTTTTTTCATTTGGGTTGTCTGTGTGCTTGGTGTGGTGTCATGACGCAGGAGTTCGAGTAGGGGTATGCATGTGTGTGTGTGTGTGTGTGGGGGGTCTAGTTAGGATGAGGAAGAGACTTGGAGAGGAGGTGGGGTGGGGGCCCAGAGAGTAGGTCCACTGATTGGTCGAGCAAAGCCCTCCCTCTGCCCTTTTAAGTGTCACTCTCACCTGTGTGGCCAAAAGTCTCTCTCCGTCCGCCTGACAGTAAGGACCATTCCAACAGCTCCACATCATAGCCCTCAGAGCAAGTAAGTGAGTAGCAAATGCTTTTCTATTGTTTACAATCTGGATGCGTGACAGCCTTGGGTGGTCTGTGGTGGTAGTGATGTGACAGTTTTAAGGAGGGGGGGGGGTTGTCTGGGAGAGGTTGTGATTTTTAAGTTTGGGTGAATGAAGTCTCATTGAGGTGTCTGCGGTCGGAATGCCCAGTGCTGGGACAGTGAGTGAGACCAGGACGAGAGAGCTTCAAAAGCAAAGAGTGAGAGAGAGAAAGAGAGAGAAAGTTTTGGTGGCGCTACAGTGCTAGAAGGTGGAATGCTAGTCTGTGCTCTAATTGAAGCACTGCCTTCTCTTTGAAGTGCAGATGTCTTGCACGTTGTAAAGCAGAGCCCTCGGCTCAGCCAGCTGCTTCACATTCTACTGGCAGTGCAGCGCCGATCATCTGCTTTCCAGTCTCTGTCACTGAAACTCGGCCGTCACATTGACTTCTTCCCACCGATAGCTCTCAAAATCAGCATTGTGTGTAATGGAATCCACGCAACTTTAAGTTCTGTGTAAGTGTTTGTGGCTCATCGTTAGTTGCTTGTGTGGGCATTTTGTATCTTCCTTCAGTGTTTGAATGTTCTTTGAATGTGTTTTGAAAACAGTTCTGTTTGTATGTTGGAATTAGAATTGGCTTGTACAAAAACATGGAGCAACTTGACCATTGTGGAAACATGTAAGGTTTAAGTGACGCGGACAGCTTAAACAGCCACAAGCGATACTGGGAAAATATTGTGTTGAATATCATTTATGCGGGTGGAAAATCAGATTTCACGTAAACAGGGTGGGTGCTAAATAGGACTCTGTAGTCGGTCAATTATCCAAACACCGAATCCTGCAGGCAAGTTAAATGTCATTGGAAAACAGCTTGAATGACTCATAGTGAGGGTTGCGCTTTGGAGAGCAGGTTGTGCAAGTTTGCTTATGTATACATACATTTTTAATCGATGTGTAGACGTGACAAGCACAGCAGCACCCAGGCACGTAGCCTTTGTACTAAAAAAGCTAGTTATATAAGGTTTTTATCGTCGTGATATTGCTGATTTTTTGTTAAATGGGTCAGATTAATGAAGACTGGTTCCAAGAATCACCGTGCCAAGTCTGAGAAATTGCACTAACTTTGCTGGGCCCATGGTGCTCAGCCGCAGAATGGTTTGGCTTCACTGGCCCATTCTGTCAAAGAGGGCTTTGTCCATAGGAGAGGTGAACCATTGGCTAATTGGGTGTTGGATTTATTTGGCAGATTCATCTTATTGCTTGGTGGCTCATCTGACTCTTACATAACACAGTCCAGGGGTCAAATATACAAATAGTGAATCGCCCCTTTAGTGTACTTGACTATCTAGTCCTCTATCAATGTGTGGCATCTAACAAATGTGTGTTTATGTTGTGATTTATATGACTATACAGTAGCTGTTGTTTTCCCATGCACATGTCCCAGTCTTTCATTTTCACTTC